>NW_027273883.1:355000-502500 GCF_046630095.1 Trachinotus anak | reverse complement strand
CTGCACTCAGTGCAGGGGTGGGCATCCTGTTCTCCAAAGGTTTTACTCCGACGTCACTGACTGTGGAGCACGTCATCCAGGGGAGGTGTCTCTTAGTCAGAGCCGGGTTTGATCGTTTTACTGTTGTTTTTATCAATGTGTACGCTCCCAATAACGGTGCAGAGAGGAAGCTCTTTTTAGGGATATTAACGACAAATTAAAAGATTGTGGCTCAACGGACTATTTGTTTTTAGGTGGGGACTTTAACTGTACTGAAGATGAGATTTTAGATCGAAACCATGCAGAGCCTCATCCAGCCTCTCAGCAGGCTCTGAGGCAGCTGGTCTCCTCCCATGGCCTGGTGGACGTATGGAGAAGGTTGCACACAAGCTGCAGACAGTACACATGGTCCCACGTTAGAGAGGACAGGATGTCTTTAGCGCGTCTTGACCGTTTTTATTGTTTTAAACACCATCTTAATGTTTTTAAAACATGTAAGATTCTGCCGGTGGGTTTTACAGATCACGCTTTGGTTTTATGTCGTGTTTCTACTAGAAACATTTTACCTAAAAGTGCCTACTGGCATTTTAATTCAGTTTTAGCAGTCGACCAAAGTTTTAGAGAAGCTCTTAGTTATTTATGGACTGGTTTTAGACAGAGGAAGAGTGGGTTTACCTGCTTAAGGCAGTGGTGGGACTTTGGTAAGACTCAGGTAAAAATGTTATGTCAGCAGCACACACTCAATGTCACTCGTCACATCACCAGATCTATCAGAGATCTGGAGACTGAGATTGTGGAACTGGAACATCTGAATGAGTCCACGGGAAATCGAGGATGTATTGAAATCCTCAAGACCAAAAAGATGGCTTTAGCCGACCTGCTGGACACTAAAGTACAGGGTGCGCTGGTCCGGTCCCGAATCCAGGACAGCACCGAGATGGATGCTCCTTCTGGCTTCTTCTTTGGCTTGGAGAAGAAACAGGGCCAGAGGAAGCTGATCCACTCTCTGCTGTCAGACACAGGACAAGAGCTGTCTGAACCAGGCCAGATCAGGGGGAGAGCCGTGGAGTTCTTCGCCTCATTATATGAAAGTGACTACAAGGATAATGAAGAACTGTTTAATGACTTCTGTGCTGAGCTGCCACAGGTCTCTGAAAGGACCAACGACCAGCTGGAGCGTCCCCTGACGGTACAGGAGCTACACGCTGCCCTCCAGACCATGCAGGGCCGGAAGGCCCCAGGCATCGATGGCCTCAGCGAGGAGTTTTATAAGGCCTTCTGGGAAATCCTGTCACAGGACATCCTCGAAGTGTTCAACGAGAGCCTCGCCACTGGGTCACTGCCTCTGTCCTGCCGCAGGGCCGTCATCACCCTCCTGCCAAAAAAAGGCAACCTGCAGGACATAAAAAAACTGGCGCCCTGTGTCTCTCCTATGCACGGACTATAAGATCCTCTCCAAGGCCTTGGCCATCCGACTGAGAGGAGCCATGGAGGAGGTCATCCATCGGGACCAGACGTACTGTGTACCCAGCAGGTCCATGGTAGACAATGTCTACCTTATTCGGGATGTTTTGGAGGTCTCCAGTTCATTGGGGATAAATATTGAACTGATCTCATTAGATCAAGAAAAGGTTTTTGACCGTGTTGAACACCAATTCCTCTGGAAGACCATGGAGAGGTTTGGGTTCAGCGCTGGTCTCATAGCCAAGATCCAGGTGCTGTACAGTGACATTGAGAGTGTGCTTAAGATCAACGGCAGCTTGTGTGCTCCTTTTAGAGCGCGTAGAGGCGTCCGGCAGGGCTGCGCTCTGTCTGGGATGCTCTATGCGCTCTCCCTGGAACCCCTCCTCAACAAAATACGCTCGAGTGTTCAAGGCCTGTTTTTACCTGGTTTTAATAGTAATGTGGTTTTATCTGCTTATGCAGATGACGTCATTGTTTTTATAAAAGATCAGTGTGATGTCGACACAGTAGCCCACATTACTGACAGGTTCTCTGTTGTGTCGGCTGCGAGGGTGAACTGGGGGAAGAGTGAGGCCCTTGCTGTCAGTGAGTGGCGTGAGGGCCTCCCGGTTCTCCCTCAAAGCCTGACCTGGAAGAGAGACGGCCTCAAACACCTCGGCATCTATCTAGGAATTGAAAAAGTGGTGAAGAAAAATTGGGAGGGCATGGCTGAAAAAGTGGAAGGTAAGCTGTCAAGATGGAGATGGCTTCACCCTCAAATGTCTTACAGAGGAAGAGTGCTGGTTTTAAACAATCTTGTAGCTTCTCTGCTGTGGCACCGGCTGGCCTGTCTGGATCCGCCGTCAGGTCTGTTGGCCCAGATCCAGGCTAAAATGGTTAATTTTTTCTGGGACCGTTTTCATTGGGTGCCACAGTCAGTTCTGTTTTTATCCAGAGAGGAGGGGGGGCAGGGCCTGGTCCACCTGGCCAGTAGAACGGCCACCTTTAGGATACAGTTTGTTCAGGGGTATCTGACAGGGCCGTCTGACTTAGTGTGGAGGGATGTGGCCAGCTGCATATTCAGGCGTGTGAACAGTCTGGGGCTGGATGCTGCTCTGTTTTTAACTGATTTTAAATGTTTTAAGTTAAGTGGGTTGCCTCCGTTTTATCAGGGTGTTTTTAAATCCTGTGCTCTTTTTAATTGGAAAAACTTCAAAGGGTCTGACTCTCTGCACTGGCTGTTGAAGGAACCTCTGATCTGCTGTGGCAGACTAGACGTCTGTAGCAACACCATGCCCGGGCTGATGGGGGCGCTGTGCCGCTCTAAGACCATCATCCTAAAGCAGCTGGTGGATGCGGCGGGGCCGGCGCTCACTGATGCCCAGGCTGTGAGCTCTGTGCTGGGGGTGCACTCTGTCCGGCTGGTGAGGAGAAGCCTGGCGCTCTGGAGACAGAAGCTCTCAGTGAAGGAGAGGAGCCTCCTCCTACGCCACAGCAGAGGAGGAGCTGAGCCCGACCCCACGGACACCTTCCCTGATCTCCATCTGAGCCCTGGGTCAGAGGAGCTCGGTGGCCCTCTCTTAAAAATCTACAACCAGAAGAAGCTGAGCCTCCACAGAGCAGACAAACAGACAATATACAGGAACACCGTGAAGGCAACCAACACAAAGGGCCTGTTCAACAGGGCAGCCACCGTGTGGACGGACAGACTGGGGGGACAGAGTCCACAGTGGAGGACTCTCTACAAGCCTCCACTAAAGAAACGGACTGGAGACCTTCAGTGGAGGATTTTACACGGTGCTATTGCCACTAACGCTTTTTTATCTGTTTTTAACAGTAGTGTTGTGAATGAGTGTCCATTCTGCAGTCTGTCCGAAACCATCTTTCATGTTTTTACCGAGTGCAGGAGACTCACTGAGCTGTTCAGTGTTTTAACTGGGATTTTTAACCTTTTTAATGTTGTGTTCTCTGCCTCTGTTTTTATTGGTGGAGTCACATACAATCAAGAAAAAAAAGCAAAGTGCCAACTTCTTAATTTTTTAATAGGAGAAGCCAAACTGGCGGTCTACCTGACGCGCAGGGACAAACTGCAGGATGGACCCACGTGTGATGTTGTGGCCTTGTGGAGGCAGAGCGTTAAAGCCAGACTGAGGCTGGAGTTCTGCTTCCACAAGGCCACAGAGAACATGGACGTCTTCAAGGAGCAGTGGGGATGTGACCGAGCTCTGTGCAGAGTTTCTGAGCAGGGAGAGCTCACATTCACCAGCCATCTTAATTAGAGTATTTATGTCTGACTGGTTCTTGATGGAATTGATGATGTGTTAGTAATAAAGTGTTTTCTAAAAAGTCAAAAAAAGTCTCTCTCTCTCTGTCTCTCTCTCCCTCTCTCTCTCTTTCTCCCTCTCCCTCTCTCTGTGTCTCTCTCTCCCTCTCTCTCTTTCTCCCTCTCCCTCTCTGTCTCTCTTTCTCCCTCTCCCTCTCTCTCTCTCTCTGTCTCTCTCTCTCTCTCTCTCTGTCTCTCTCTCTCTGTCCCTCTCTCTCTCTGTCTCTCCCTCTCTCTGTCCCTCTCTCTCTCTGTCTCTCCCTCTCTCTGTCCCTCTCTCTCTCTCTGTCTCTCTCTCTCTCTGTCTCTCTCTCTCTCTCTCTCTCTGTCCCTCTCTCTCTCTCTCTCTCCGTCTCTCCCTCTCTCTGTCCCTCTCTCTCTCTCTGTCCCTCTCTCTGTCTCTCTCTCCCTCTCTCTGTCTCTCTCTCTGTCTCTCTCTCTCTCTACATTTGTGTGTGAAATTGATTTTTCCCTCCACTGCGAAGAGACTAAATCTTTGCCGTGAGGTTGCTGTTTTCCCAGGAAAAGCCGGGACGTGTGAACGCCTGGTTTCCTCTTACATCATCACGTGGTGGGCGGCGGCCACAGAGCCCTGGTCATGAAGGGACCAGTGTCTGAGTGTTTGTGGGACTCGCTCATGTGACCTGAGGATCATTAGAGAACAAGTTCAGGCTCTGAGGCCTCGTTCAGACCCAGAACCACGTCTGATTGGTCCGGACCACAGAGCTCCGCCTGGTCCAGTTCTCACACCTTCACTGGACCCTTCACGGTGGACGGATCCACTTCATTCAGAACAGAAACTGAAATCTCTCCTGAACAGAAGTGCTGCTTCCTGTTTGCTTTAGTCATCACTGTCATGTGACCAGAACCTGCCTGAGTTCACCTGTGCTCAGTTAGTTTAGAAGGACACACCTGTGAGGTCCCTCAGTTCACCTGCAGGTCAGGACAGACCACAACGCCCAGTGGACTCTGTAGACCTGAGCTCAAACTGTGGTGAGGAGTCTGTCCTGTAACAAACGAGGTCAGAGGTCGTCTGTCAGCAGGTCACCATGACCCATAGTTCGGTTCTGTTGCTAGGCGACATCTAGTGGTCGTAGTGATGATGACAGGAGCAAAGGGAAAAGTGCGGTGACGTAGTTTATAGAGCGACAGAGTCCAGGTCAGGAGGAGGTTGGGGTGGATGGATGGGTCAACAGAACACAGGAATCACACGTTCACCTTTCAGCTCCACAGTGACCTGAAGACAACGTGGACCAGGTCTTCAGGACCGGTCTCTGTCCAGACCCCATAATGTGGAGAGACCTGAAGAGGACAGTTCGCAGAGACTTCCTGTCCAGTCTGAGTCTGAGAGGATGTGACAGGAAGAATCCAGGTGTTCAGAGTCTGTCGAGGCTCGAGAAGACTGAAGCTGCAGCTGAAGAGGGTCCTACACAGAACTGGATTAAGGGTCTGAAGACTTTTGTAAATGAGAGATTTAGTTTTTGATTTTTCATAAATTTCCATCGTCTATTGAGTTGATCCAGATGTTCTGGCCTCGTGCTTGTGTTCAGACCTCAGCTCCAGATGTTTCCTGCATCAGTTGGGACTCAGAGGACAGGAGCCTCTGTCCAACGGTTCCCGACACGAGAAAACTACAAGTCAATTAATCACTTTGTCAATCAACAGACATCAATCAGCATCCGCTTTAACAATCGAAGAATCAGTCACTGATTTGAATTTCTCTCGTTTCAAAACCAAATCTGCTTCAGTTTCACATGAAACCAGATGTAAAAGCAACTGGTCATTTAGAAGTGTGGCTGCATATTGTTTCCTGTGGGGAGTGACACGCTGACTGCACACCTGCTGCAGGTAACAGCCTGCTGCTTCCAGCTCCTCCCCCTGAGCTGCTGCTGATGCACTGAACACAGGAAGCAGGAAGAGTCCTGATGTAATGACCCGGAATATTTCATTCAGTTCAACTCAGTGTTATCTGTATAGCAACAACTCATAATCTACATTATCTCGAGGCTCTTTACAGGGTCCGGTCCAGACCTGAAGAAGAAACCTGCAACAGGACCGGGGGGGTCTGCCTCCAGGAGATAAAGAAGGGGGGGTGGGGGAGGAGAGAGAGCAGGAACAGCTGTGTAGGTCATGGTGTCATCGATAATAATGACAGGTTTACAGCGTTAATCAGCTGTTTGATCAGAATCCAGACTGAACGTCCAAACACTTCCACGTTTTAACTGCTCTGTGGTGCAGTTTCATTTAGAAAGACTGCTAACGCTAATGCTAACGCTAATGCTAGCCTCGGTTAGTGATGTCATAATGACGTAGCGTCCGTTTGATCAGGTAGTGTCTGCAGCTGATGCTGATTCATGTGTCAGAGGAACATGAAAATATAAAAACAGTGAGATGTTGCAGGTAAAAGTGGTTTAAAGAAAGAAAAGCTCCATAAATACTGAAATGCACTTTATACTGTGACCGAAGGTAATTCATGATACATATTTAATTTGTCAATGTGTACACTCACCTGTAGTACTCTGTGTACTACAGAGGGTACTGTGTACTGTCTCCACAGTGAAACTTTTAAACCTGTTTGCTGCTGGATCACGTGTCCACGTGTCAGACCTCCTCACCTGAGATCAACTCCAGACTCACCTGTTGATCAGCACTTCACCACAGGCTTTAACTACCTGACACAGTCACTGCTGGTTGGCGGGCCGAATCTCTGACATCACTCCAACGTGTACGTATTTTTGAACTTTATTAAATTCCCATATTAGGAATGTAATATATGTACATTTAAAATAAAAACATGTTAAAGGTACACATTGACATATACGCATGTTTATGTATGAGGGGTTATATCGTAGACATTTTACTGTCAGTTTCTATTATAAACAGTAGAGTCACTGAGACACTTTATCAGACATGTTAAAGATGAATGAGAACTATCAGAAAAACATATAGAAATGTAATGTTTGTTGTTCTAATAAACTAGGCTCAGACTGAATAATAATTATATTTCAGACTGTGGATGAAGATCAGTGACTGTAGATGATTCAAGTCTGTTCTCATCAGCATCGTTTAACAACTTGAACCAGCACAGACTGACAGAATCACTCATACATGACAGAATCACTCGTACATGACAGAATCACTCGTACATGACAGAATCACTCGTACATGACAGAATCACTCGTACATGACAGAATAACAATTCATGCTTTAAACTCCGGCTGCCGTAATGAAAAGTATTAATTTACTGGTGATAATGTGTCATTTTATCATTGTAATGAATTAGAGGTTACAGTTTAAATAAAATATACAAGTTAATTAACTAATGAATTAATTGACAATAAATTAAAGTGTTGAAACGTAATAACTGACTAAATATCGATGACAGTGACCCTGAGATAAAAACAGATTTTTAATGATTAAAATGATTTTAAAGTGTGGATGTTTTATTTAGTTAGGGTTAACCCTAACTAACCCTAACCAGGTTAACCCTGACCCACCTTGGTCGGACAGGTTAAGACGTGAACGCAGCAGCAGCGTCACTCTGTGGCCACTTTATCAGGTTCACCTGTTGTTGTGTTTACAGCTGCTTTACACCAACAGCTGTTTCTACTGTTGACATACAGGAGGTGGTCAGAACATTAGGAACACCTCTGATTATAAATCAGTCCAGAACAACACTGACCGTGAGCTCAGAGAACATTAAAGGCATCACATGACAGTGCAGGTGTACCTAATAAAGTGGACACACCTGTAAGCAGAGAGAAGAACATGGAGGAGGCGTCATGGCTAACTTGTTTTTTATTTGCACGTCCAATGAGTGTTAACAAACCCAACACAGAGGTTAGCATCCAGGTCTACAGCGGGGGGCGCTCACACACACGAAAGCTCCGAGGATCAGACAGGAAGGAAACCAGCAAACATCTCACATCTGTACAAATCTACAGTCAGTCCACAGCTTCAGCCCGAGTCTGAGCCCAGCCAGGAAAACAGCTGGAGGCGTGTCCTGTCAGCTGCGTCACATCTTTGTGGTTTAGTCTTAACACAGGTTAATCATCTGAGCAGAGTTAAGGTGGACTAACTTCACACTGGGACTAAAATGTGCTTCAGGACTGAGGGTTGGAGTTAACAGAACCTTCAACCCAGTTCCAGCTTCACACCAACATTCACTGGGCTTCAGAAAACAAGTGAAACAAAGCAGCTGCGATGGCGCCACCAGCTGGTCGCAGGGAGGAGTCCTGTACAAACCAGTGCAAATGAGTAGAAATTTGGTCGAGAGAGAATGAAAATGTACAAAATGAGAGAGAGAGCGAGAGAGAAGAAGAGGAGGAGCAGAGCGGAGCTGTGGTTTCTAATGAGTCATTATATCTGAAGATTATCTCGACGTCACAGCTTCATCTTCATAACAAACCGTTTTCTCAAAACTTTGATTTAAAAATCAGAAATTTATCATCAGAGTCACTGACAGAGTTCAAACATCTTCAAGTTGTTTTCCTGGATTAACACAAACACACTGCTCAGATCTAATGATCAGGATCGATGATCAGGATCTAATGATCAGGATTTAGTGGGTTATTTATCCAGGTTATGGTTTCTCTTCTTCTAGTTTCTAACTCTATTTTCGATCATTTGCTGCTTATCACCCTGGTCAGGTGCTTGGTGAACCACACCTGTCGTCATCACCTGATGAAGATCCACAGTCACCTGCAGCTTCCTCACCACATCGATCCCCGTCCTGAACCTGTGGACGTAGAAACTCGTGCTGTTCTGTGTGAATCTGGATCAAGCTGCAGATCAGACTGTGATCACAGACACTGAGCTTCTCTGAAGCACCACAGCTCAGGTTTGGCCCCTTGTTGTTGACGCTCAAATAACAAGGGGCCACAACTGAGATGTCAGTGTCAGATGACAGTATGAAGCGCCAGGGGCCAGGGGCCAGGGGCCCGGGGCCTGTTGTCATCACATGGACCACATCAGTATCTGACTGGTGTCAATAAGTTTTGAGTCTTGGTTCCAGTTTTAACCCTTTCACACCAACAGCACTCAGTGTTCAGACCACAACCCGAGCACAGGCCACAGGAGAAGGTACACTGCTCTTCCTCAGTACTTCCACAGTCCTGGTTCTGGACTGATTTCAGTTTATTTTGATAAACTGAACAAAAGCCTCAACTTTCTCACCAGAAGAACACCTAAACTGACTCAGGTGACACTGATGAGCATCATACAAACTGAGGTTAAAGCTCCACACAGTCTAAAGGTAGATGTCCATGTGTTTGTGATTATAAAGCAGGTCTAGGTTCTATATTAATACTGTGAAAGTATCAAAGCCTCAGTCCACAGAGAAATGCACACAGCCTGTATTCAGACACTGAGCCTTAAAACCAGCCGTCAGGACTTCTGCAACTTTGTGATGTCACAATGAAGCAGTCACCGCCCTCAGCCCCGCCCCAAGCCCTGCCCACCTGGACCCACCATCCAACCTTGCAGGATTTGGTTTCTCTGAGTGTTTACCTGAAATCTGCTATATTTTTATTGGATCACTCAGAAAACAGTCAGCCAATCAGAAGAGAGGCTCAGATCCTCTCTTCTGAGGCTTTGACTCCAGAGAGAAGCCTGGGAGAGGAGATGTAAAACTACACTGAGACCTTTAAGTCCTGATCAGAGCAGGTCGACTCATACAGATCTTCACCTGTTAAGACAGGACTCATGATGATGTCACCTTCACCTCTGTCCAATCATCCAAACCTGACCTCGCTCTAACATGGGTGGAGCTTTACACACAGCAGGTGTCAGTGCTGAACAGCTGATGTCACTGTTTTATCTTCTGCTGCTACAGGAGTGATGTTGATGTGCAGGTGAGACTTGTCTGAACTCTGACCTGAACCCTGACCGGTGCTGTCTGTGATGTGACACCTCTGAAGGTCTGATGATGAACCCTGACTCAGTGAAGCCGTCTGACTCTGGTCAGTGAGAACCTGGTGATGGACTGATGGGTGATGATGTGACAGGCTCCACAGCTGCTCTCTGCCTCCTCAGAGTCTCCAGCACTTTGTAAATGAAACTTCAGCATCATGTTACAAACAGTATTATACAGGTCTCTCAGTCTGCACACAGCTGGATCTTCAGCTTCTACAGTGGTCTTCAGGGAGGAGGTGTTCCCCACAGGTTTAAATCCACATCACCATGAGGGCGTCCGCCTCCTCCAGGATCAGGACCAGTCCGACTCTCTGCTGCAGGATGGATGGATGAAGATGATCACATGATCTTGTGAGCTGGACCGTCACGCTGCAGGAAGGGGGTGTGCTGCCGACTACAACAGCTGTCACCCCCCAGGTGTGGTTGCGTGTCAGGAGCGAGACGTGGGAGGACTGTAGCAGTTTCCTATCTGGTCTTACTGAAGAGTAATTATACTTGGATATATTCAGCGTTGAGTTGTATGCAGTGTTTTCATCAGAGCTGAGACTCCTCCTGTCAATCAGTCAGCTGCTCTCAGCTCTTCATCTTTTGTTTTCTTCAGACATGCGATGAGCTGCGTGACAACAACAGCAACAGGGGAGTTCTTTTTTCTTTTTAATGTTTTTTTGGAGCATTCCCTCCCCGTCCACACACACACAGCCAGAAGACGAGAGGAGAGTCTGAAATAAAGAAGCTCAGGTTCTGTTAGAGCTGAGGTCGAGAGAGGTAACAGAGAGAGAGAGAAAAAGAGAGAGACAGAGAGAGAGAGAGAGTTTAACTATGACACAACAGTGTGTGTGTGTGTGTGTGTCTGTGTGTCTGTGTGTGTGTGTGTGTGTGTGTGTGTGTGTGTGTGTGTGTGTGAATGTGCTGTACACTGAGTCTTTATTTCCCAGTGGGCTTCACTGGTGGAGTCCCAGCTGGTCGGTGGTCTCAGCTGGTTTCTGCTGGTCCTCCCTCAGTACTCGCTCAGGTTGTGCCACTTGGAGATCTGCCGGCGGGGGTTTTCACAGACCTCCCTCCAGTGGGAGGCTCCGGAGGGGGAGGGGCTGTGGAGGCCGAGCAGCAGGCGGCCCAGCACCTCGTTCTTGGTGGTCCGGTCGAAGTCGACCACCAGGAACTCCACGGAGATCTCGGGCAGCAGCTCGGGCGGGATGTCGTAGATGAAGGACTCGTTGAAGACCGGGTTCAGCGTGCACTTCTTCACGTGGGTCTTCTTCTTGGCGATGCGCTTGCGTCCGTAGAAGACGTTCACCTTCACGTAGGGGTCTGAGGAGAGAAGAATAAGGAGGTCATGTGAGTTCATGACCCTCGGTTTCAACATCGTCAGGTCATTTCACATTGAGACAGGAGAGGAACAAACACAAACTGATGAAGGAACAGAATCGAACCTTCCACTGAGGACCAGCCTGTGTTGAAGTGCTGCAGGAGTTTATTATAAACACATTCTGATGTCCCTCTGATGTGTGGTCGAGAGGAGGACAGCACAGTTGGTGTAGAGACAGGACGTTTCCAGCTGTTTCCAGCTGAGTTACTCACTTGCTGACAGGCCGGTGATGTCCATCTTGGGGAGGTGTCGAGCCTTCAGGACGACCACGCTGAGACGGTGAGACACGGGCTGGTAGGACAGAGACGCCAGCAGCTCTCCACGACTCTCACACTGAAAACACAGACACACACTCTGAGACTTCCTGTTGGATCAGTGATGACAAAAAAACTAACTTCTCCCTGTGACGTGTGTTTCTGTTGCCATGACAACGCCGTCCTGACTTAATTCCTGTGATGATAAAACATCATCTGTAAATGTTTTAGTGAGCAGACAGTATGTGATGGTTGAACTGTGTCAGAGTGAGACCTCAGCAGGACAATAGAACGTCTCTAACATGTTTACAACAGTCCAACTTTAACTTAATAAAGAGAGGACAACAGGGAGGCCTGTTGCCATGGTGACCGCAGCATCAGGACGACAACACGGAGTCACACACACATCAAGTCTCTGACCTGTTTCCTGTTGCTGTTGTTGTTGTTGTTGTTGTTGTTGTTTAGTCAGCTGATGATGTTACATCATGTTAAAGTCACTGATGGTTCAATCAAATATTTTAGATGTTTTTCCAAAGCTACAGAAAATCAATGAACTCATCAATAAAAAACTGATTGATTTTACAGGACAGACAGGACTCTGGATCCTGGAGCCTCTGAGCCGCTGACACTCACCTGCATGTTCCTCTTGGTGATCTGCTGGCTCAGGTGAACTCGGCCCGTACTCGGGTCCACACCCTTCAGCGGCACCACCGCCTCCCCGATGACATCGTCGCGGGCGAAGCGGTCGAAGCTCAGGACCAGGAAGTGCAGTGTGAGCTCGGGCAGCGAGCTGTAGGCCACGCCGTAGAAGGTGAAGGTCTCGTCGAACAGAGGGTCCAGGGTCTTCCTCAGCACACGGGTCTTGACGCGGTGCTTCTTCTCCGGCAGGATGGTCATCTTCACGTAGGGGTCCGAGCTGCCCGCCTGCTCATCCATGGCGGGGAGGCCCCGGGCCCCAACGATGGTCACCACCAGGGCCTTCTTGGGGAAGTTGTAGTCGACGGTGAGGCTGATGGAGCCCAGGCTGGGCTCCGGCTCCGGCTCCGAGGAGGCGGGGGTGAAGGGGGACGCCGTCTTGCTGCTGGTCTGGCTGCTGCTGGCTGAGCTGCTGTCAAGGCAGCAGTAGTCGGCGCGGACCGGCAGCGCCCGCTCCAGATGGGCCTGACCGTGGGTGGTGCCCGCCCCAGCGGGGGGGACCAGGTGACTCATCTGCAGCTGCCCTGGCACGTCCAGGATGTTGTTCTCAGCGTCCACCAGCACCATGCCCCTCCCTGCTGTGGGGGCGGCGGTGCAGCCTCGCTCTCCGTCACGGTCAGAGCGGTTGGCCCGCCGGATACCACGTACGATCCTCTTGCTGCTGCTGAGGGATTCTGGGTAAATGCTGATGCCCTTCAGCATGTGGATGAACTTGTAGGGCGGATCCTCGGCGTCGCAGTAACGGTCGCCGTGCAGCTTGTAGCGACCAGTCACACGCAGGTAACGGCGCTGACAGAAGGACCAGAGCAGAACCAGAACCACCACCACCAAAACCAGAACACCAGCTCCCAGGAAGCCCGCCAGCACCGGAGACATGGCTGAGACAGAGAGAGGGGAGAGGGTCAGACAGACGGGTCACCATGGAAACACAGTGACAGTGTTCCAGTAAAACTGCTCTGGTGTCAGTTTCTGAGGAGTCTCTGGACCTGGTGGAGGGATGGGTCCTGGTCCAGGGAAGAACCCGTTACACTTTGGTTCTGATCCAGTTAAAGGAGCAGAACCAGGAGTTTCTCCTCACTAGTTTTATCATTGATTCATCTGCAGATATAGTTTCACATCAGGAGACAAAGAAAAGCCTCAAACCTTCATATCAGACACGAAACAACAAACATTCATCTGTAATCAAAATGATGATTAGATGAAACAGTTCCTGATTCATCAATCTTCATCAATCTTCATCAATCTTCTGACTGACCAAGCGTTGTTGCTGCAGGGGTTTCAAATACCAGGAGTAAATGTACTCATTATGACCTGCTAATATATATGAATGTATTATAACTGATGGTGTGTTCAGGTACAGTCTGACCTTGTATCACTGCAGCCAGGTGAGAGGTTAGGGTCAGCAGACAGGATTTACAGAGTGGAGTTATCCTGACCTCTACTCCTAACTGTGGGTCAAAACACTGCAGCCTACATTTCCCACGATGCAACTGGAACAGCAACAGCATTCTTCACAAACCTGGGATGAAACCACTGCAGGATTTTTTACTGATGCAGAACAACATCAGGGTGTCATGCTGTCACTGATGATGTCATCATGTAAAAACTCTGACATCATGACATGGTGACATCATATTTATAAACAGTAACATCATGTAAAAACACAGTGATGTCACCACATTGTCCCTCCTGAGGCCTCATTAGAAACGGGGGGGGGGGGGGGGGCAGGAGGAGGAGGAGGAGGAGGAGGAGGAGGAGGGGTTGTGGAGGTCTTTGTCTGCTGCGTACAGAGGAGCACTGTTGTCCTGATCTGTCCCACAAGGACACACCGCTACAGCACACGCACGCACACACACACACACTAACATACTTGTACTTCCATCTTTGTGAGGACACTCATTGACATAATGCATTCCCTAGCCCCTTACCCTAACCTTAACCATCACACCTGAGAGCCTAACCCTGACCCTGACCCTGACCTTAACCTAAACCTAATTCTAACCATAACTCTGAAACCACGTCTTAACCCTCAACATGTGATTTGAAGGTGTCTCAAAAAGTGAGGACCGGCCAAAATGTCCTCACTTTCCCAAAATGTCCTCACTCTGTTAGTAAAATACTTTTTTTGGTCCTTACTATGTAGCAAGTACAAGTACACACACACACACACACACAGTCACCTGCTTCTCCAGGTGAGTCCACACATCTGTATTAACCCTGAGCACAAACAGCTGCACAGATGTTTGTTACACTTCAGCTCTCACTGAGAAAACTTCCACCTCAGTCCCTTCCCTTTTTTCAGTTAATCAATACATTATGTTATTGATTCATAAAAGTGGCAAAGTTCACTCCACTGTCATGTGACAAAGAAACACATCAAATCAACACAAGCAACACAGTCGCCACAGCTGTGCCTCTGTCCAGATGTTAAACAGCTGTTTTCATTAACAGTTAATTCTGCAACAACACAAACTCGTTAACGCTGCAAGAAACACAACCAAACTCCCACAATCCCTCCTGCCTGTTGTCGTCGCTTCTCATTCAGCCTGCATCAGATGAGGTCATGTTTTGGAAAGAGCTGAAAGCAGGGAGCTCGCTGCCTAGCAACACACACACACACACACACACACACACACACACACACACACACACACACTCATTTATCATGCTCAGCACCATCTCCTCATTGGCTGGACGAGAGCCAACGGGATGTCAAGTGATTGATCAGTTAATCAGATCAATAGTTATCAATAGATGATGAAAAGATTGATGAGCTGTGTTTCATTTTGACTGAATCTGGACTCGCTTCACTTCAGGCCTGAATCACATGAAGGAACAGTGAATGTTTGCTCCTGCTGATCCAGATGTGCTTCAGGTGTTTTCTGTCATCAATGTATTGATTAATCGATTGGTCTGAAAATGGTTCTGATCATGGTTCTTCAGAGAAAATGTCCATGGTCTCAAGTCCAGAACCCAGAGATTCACTTTACTGGGACGGTTTTTAATAATGACCCAATACAATTCATCAATCATCAGAATTATTGATGATTAGTTTTCTATTCATCCGATGGACTAATTGTCTAATATCAGTGTAACTGTCGTCGCTGTGACTCACACTGCTGATCACTTCCTGGAGTGAAGGTCAGTCAGCTGTTCACTGATCCTTCACACAACAATCAGACTGAAGTTCTCATCGTCTTTGATTATTGATTATTGACTGAAGGTCTCATATTCTTTGATTATTGTTTGATTATTGACTGAAGCTCTCATCGTCTTTGATTATTGATTGATTATTGACTGAAGGTCTCATAGTCTTCGATTATTGATTGATAATTGACTGAAGGTCTCATATTCTTTGATTATTGTTTGATTATTGACTGAAGCTCACGTAGTCTTTGATTATTGATTGATTATTGACTGAAGGTCTCATATTCTTTGATTATTGTTTGAATGTATTTCTGTGCTTGTTAACGTCCTGATGTCCTCTGTTTCCTTAGAGACCTGGAGCCTGTTTGTGTTTCACAAACTGACAGAACAGCTGTTTAACAGGTAAACAAGTGGAAAACATCTGGTCCCAGAACATCTGAACCTCTGTGCTGATTTATTACAAAGTCGTGTTTTCTGTTCCTGGATCAGTGACGGTGTTCAGGGTCTGATGGAGGTGAAAGTGTTCACATCCCTCACCTTCAGTCAAAGTGCTTTATATCATCACTTGATGGTTCACGGTACGAGCTGAGTTTTTAATGATCATTCTCACTATTGATTAATCTGTTGAATGAGAAATGTCGTCACAGCTTTTACCCAAACAACAGTCCAAACCTCAACATGATTATAATCAATTATAAAAATTAAAATTCATCTCAAACAAAAGCAGCAAATGTCCACATTAGAGGAGCTAAAGACATGAACTCTTATCAAGATATATGACGTAATTTTTACCTGGAAAACGACAATCAATTAATCTCTATTTACTGTCAGGTAGTTCACCTTTCACACAGCAGAATACTGTCGAAGCTCTTCATATGTTTGTGTAAAAATATTAATTAAGTGCAGTAAAAAGAGCAGTATTTTCTCAGATATGTACTGAAGTATAAGTACAAAGCTGCATAAAGAGCAGTACTTCAATAAGTATACTTCATTACACAGGATCAGAGTAAATCAGTCCTGTGTTATCTCTATTTCCTGTTTAATCTCTATTTCCTGTTTAATCTCTATTTCCTGTTTAATCTTTATTTCCTGTGTTATCTCTATTTCCTGTTTAATCTTTATTTCCTGTTATCTTTATTTCCTGTTTTATCTTTATTTCCTGTGTTATCTTTATTTCCTGTTTTATCTTTATTTCCTGTTTTATCTTTATTTCCTGTTATCTTTATTTCCTGTTTTATCTTTATTTCCTGTTTTATCTTTATTTCCTGTTTTATCTTTATTTCCTGTTATCTTTATTTCCTGTTTTATCTCTATTTCCTGTTTTATCTCTATTTCCTGTTTTATCTCTATTTCCTGTTATCTCTATTTCCTGTTATCTTTATTTCCTGTTTTATCTCTATTTCCTGTTATCTCTATTTCCTGTTTTCTCTTTATTTCCTGTTATCTCTATTTCCTGTTTTATCTTTATTTCCTGTTATCTCTATTTCCTGTTTTATCTTTATTTCCTGTTATCTTTAGTTCCTGTTTTATCTCTATTTCCTGTTATCTCTATTTCCTGTTTTATCTTTATTTCCTGTTATCTCTATTTCCTGTTTTATCTCTATTTCCTGTTATCTTTATTTCCTGTTTTATCTCTATTTCCTGTTTTATCTCTATTTCCTGTTATCTTTATTTCCTGTTTTATCTTTATTTCCTGTTTTATCTTTATTTCCTGTTTTATCTTTATTTCCTGTTTTATCTTTATTTCCTGTTATCTTTATTTCCTGTTTTATCTTTATTTCCTGTTTTATCTCTATTTCCTGTTATCTCTATTTCCTGTTATCTTTATTTCCTGTTTTATCTTTATTTCCTGTTATCTCTATTTCCTGTTTTATCTCTATTTCCTGTTATCTCTATTTCCTGTTTTCTCTTTATTTCCTGTTATCTTTATTTCCTGTTATCTCTATTTCCTGTTTTATCTTTATTTCCTGTTATCTCTATTTCCTGTTTTATCTTTATTTCCTGTTATCTTTAGTTCCTGTTTTATCTCTATTTCCTGTTATCTCTATTTCCTGTTTTATCTTTATTTCCTGTTATCTCTATTTCCTGTTTTATCTTTATTTCCTGTTATCTCTATTTCCTGTTTTATCTTTATTTCCTGTTATCTTTAGTTCCTGTTTTATCTCTATTTCCTGTTATCTCTATTTCCTGTTTTATCTTTATTTCCTGTTATCTTTATTTCCTGTTTTATCTCTATTTCCTGTTATCTTTATTTCCTGTTTTATCTTTATTTCCTGTTATCTTTATTTCCTGTTTTATCTCTATTTCCTGTTATCTTTATTTCCTGTTTTATCTCTATTTCCTGTTTTATCTCTATTTCCTGTTATCTCTATTTCCTGTTATCTTTATTTCCTGTTTTATCTTTATTTCCTGTTATCTCTATTTCCTGTTTTCTCTTTATTTCCTGTTTTCTCTTTATTTCCTGTTTTATCTCTATTTCCTGTTATCTCTATTTCCTGTTTTCTCTTTATTTCCTGTTATCTTTATTTCCTGTTATCTCTATTTCCTGTTTTATCTTTATTTCCTGTTATCTCTATTTCCTGTTTTATCTTTATTTCCTGTTATCTTTAGTTCCTGTTTTATCTCTATTTCCTGTTATCTCTATTTCCTGTTTTATCTCTATTTCCTGTTTTATCTTTATTTCCTGTTATCTTTATTTCCTGTTTTATCTCTATTTCCTGTTATCTCTATTTCCTGTTTTCTCTGTATTTCCTGTCCTGTATTAGTGATTTTCCCTAAAATAAACCCAGTAGTGCAGGAAGATGATGCTGTCATCTGTCAGTGTGTTAACACATTATACTGGGGGACACTGTTTAGCAGCCAGTGTGTTGTGTTAGCTTTATTTCCTGCTGGTAGTTTAGATCCATAATAATGACAATATTTTCTGTCAGTGCAGTGAAAGTAAATTATTCATGTTTTTATTTCTGTTCTGTTCACAACTCACAGAACTTTAAAGAATCTGTTACTGACACTCAGACCTGCAGGTCGGGTTCGGTTGTACCCGCTCCGGGTACAGACGTGACGTCACCCTGTACCCACCCCGACTGGCACGCGCACCAAGGCCCACGAGAGGCAGGGGCACGAGACCGCCCTGTTTCCCGCGCCCGACGGGAAATGTTATTTTATATATTTTATATTTTTAATATATTTAATATATTTATATTTTTATATTTTGATTAAGAGGCTCATCACAGCCACATGATGTTTGTCTTGTTCACCAGTTCGATATTTTTCATTTCTATGATCGAGTCAAACCCGTCTGGTGCCAAAGATTCACGTTCAAACCGATTTGACCGGATTGATGACGCCGACCGTCGGCGGGAAATCTGCACATTTCAGGATTAAAGTGAATAAAACGAATTAAACCAGATAAACAACAACGGTGTCGGTCCCCGCAGAAACGGACGCAGGTGACGCAGCACATTTCAGCCCGACACACACGATGGAAACACGATGGAAACACGATGGAAACACGACAGACACGAGTAGAATCCTGGTTCAAGCAGCGGATTCGCCGCCGAGCCGCAGACACATGAAGCAGACAGACTCTCACCGTAGGCGGGTCCCAGCTCGATCATGTCCGCCATTTTGTGGCAGCGGGCAGCGGGGTGCGGGAGAGGAGATGGAGACGACACCGACTGACTGCTGCTCCCGTTACTTCACATCCATAAAGAACCGACCACGGAGAGGAAATCACCGACCACCAGCCGCTGATTCGGGGGGCAGAGCCTGCATATGTCCGCCGACGGGTTAGGGTTGTCGGTGTCTCTGTCGGTGCTCCGCCCGGTGCTCCGCTCGGTGAGTCGGTGTCTGTGTCGGTGTCTGTGTCGGTGCTCCGCCCGGTGAGTCGGTGTCTCTGTCGGTGCTCCGCCCGGTGCTCCGCCCGGTGAGTCGGTGTCTGTGTCGGTGTCTGTGTCGGTGCTCCGCCCGGTGAGTCGGTGTCTGTGTCGGTGTCTGTGTCGGTGCTCCGCCCGGTGCTCCGCTCGGTGCGCAGTGATGCTCGCTGGAGGATGCAGGGAGTCTGCGCGGAGGAGCTCTCGATGAGGCTGGACCGAGATCGTCTATTGAGAAGATGAGTCACTGCAACCTGAGATATCAGGAGGATTACTCCTCACCGTTTGTAGTTCAAAGAGAAGCCCGGCGTGGAGGTTCAGCCGCAACTAACAGCGACTTGTATGATCAGTTCATCTGCTGATTATTTTCTGATTCGTTAATCAATTTTAAGTAAAAAAAACTGCCAGGAAATAATAAAGATGCGTTTTATAATTTCCAAAAGTCCCACCCATCCAAACATGTCATATATATATATATATATATATATATATAAGTATGTTCTTATGTAGTTTTTTTTTTGAATACTGTAAGAAAGAATATGACTGCACCTCAGTCATATTCACCTGCTGCTGTCTTGGCCAGGTCTCCCGAGTAAAAGAGATCTGTGATCTCAATGGGACAAACCTGGTTAAATTAATTGATTAATTAAATAAAAAATCTATATGTCAATATACGAAATTGTTCCAATTTCTAATAGGTTTCATATATAATTTGTATGTATATGTTTTTGTTTTTATTTTACACACACACACACACACCTAACTATATATAGCTGTCACTCGGGCCTTTTTTCCTTGCAGGGCCCCAAACATTTGCCTCTGGTGCGACTCTGTGTGTAACAAGGAAAAGCATCAAATCTTCTTTGAGGAAACAGAAGATACGTAGTTTTTTTTTTTTTTTTTTTTTTGCTTTCAGACGACTGGAAACGTAATTCACTCTGTGTTCTGCAGTTTCCAGAAATGTGAACAGAGTGAGACATCACTACAGCATCCTCCTCAATGGACTGGTCCTCGCGGGAGTGGAGACCACGCCCCCTGTGCTTCATCATCACAGTGTTAGATAATAAACAGGAATTGTACTTTTATGTACTTCAATCTACTTATATATATATATATATACACATACATATGTATATACAATTTAATGTACATATATGTAATTTAATGTGCTTATATGTAGTTATATTATAATTCTTTATGTATCATTTGTGTGAAACATCTGGACTGATGTGACAGAACAAAGGGGAGAATTGGTTCACAACAGGGGCAGATTTAGTCATCACGGGGCCTCAGGCAAACACAGGCTTGGGCCCCTCCACCCCCCTGTTCTTGCCCTGTTTCACTGGTCTTCACACAGCGGTGGTGTCCAGAGATCTGTCTGACACTATGAGGTTGTTCTTTACTATCCACAGTGAAGTGGTCTCTCCATCATGTCAGGTCCTCCTTCAGTCCTGCAGAGGCTTAGATCCACAGCAGAGGATGAAGTTCTACGACAGCTGGGCAGAAACGTACAAACAGGTCAGTGGACACAAACCTCCGGAAACACATCTGTAAACATCTGTAAACAGCAGCTGAGCTCAGTCTGGGCTCACAGTCCTGATTCAGCACCATCACACCACATACCACTGTCCTGGATGGAGACATCCCAGACATAAATGTCAGAACCCACGTGATGTTTGGGTCTGAATCTGCAGGTTATCAACATATAAACATTCTTCATCTGCATAGAATAACACTTGGACTGTAACAGTACAGAACTAAGTGCAGTAGCCACTGATTAACATCTGGAGGGGGGGCAGATGTCGTAGACCTGAACCTCTCCTCACACTGGAGAAGCTGCTTCAGAAACGACTGAAACGACTCCACCATCATCAGACTGGCGTCGACTGCTGCCGCTCTGAACCTCAGTCATATTCACCTGGAATGAGTTGAACTGACTGGCGTCCCTCTCGTGTCACTGATGGTCTGAGTTTCTTGTTAACACGTCACCTCACCTGGATTCAGACATGATAAACTTGAGAGCGCAACATCTGGCAGTAAATTTCCGAAACGCCAACTTCTCAGGGAATCATGAGGAGTCACCTGTGGATCTGGACTGGTCCTGAAGCTGGTGAGTTCATTCAACCCCACAGTCCTTCATCTTTGACATCATCTCTTGAAAGTGGATATTAGAACATTAGAACATCACAACATTAGAACAGCAGAACATCACAACATCACAACATTAGAACATCATAACAGCAGAACATCAGGACATTAGAACATCACAACATCAGGACATTAGAACATCAGGATATTAGAACATTAGAACATCAGGACATTAGAACATCAGGATATTAGAACATTAGAACATCACATCAGAACATTAGAACAGCAGAACATCACAACATCACAACATTAGAACAGCAGAACATCAGGACATTAGAACATCAGGATATTAGAACATTAGAACATCACATTAGAACAGCAGAACATCAGGACATTAGAACATCAGGATATTAGAACATCAGGATATTAGAACATTAGAACATCAGGACATTAGAACATCACAACATTAGAACATCAGGATATTAGAACATTAGAACATCACAACATTAGAACATCAGGATATTAGAACATCACAACATTAGAACAGCAGAACATCAGGATATTAGAACATCAGGACATTAGAACATCAGGATATTAGAACATCAGGATATTAGAACATCACAACATCAGAACATTAGAACATCACAACATTAGAACAGCAGAACATCAGGATATTAGAACATCAGGACATTAGAACATCAGGATATTAGAACATCAGGACATTAGAACATCAGGATATTAGAACATCACAACATCAGAACATTAGAACATCAGGATATTAGAACATTAGAACATCACAACATCAGAACATCATAACAGCAAAACATCAGACCATCAGTGGTGTGAAGTGACCTTTGACCTCAGCTGAGGGTGAACATTACATCATTATGACAGAATTATAACAGAAAAGCGTCTGAACTGACGTGAGGTATTTGTGCTGAGCTGAGCTGATGAGCCCTGAGAGCTGTCACCGGTGAGAACATACGTTTATATACGTTTATTAAAAGCAGCTGAACACATGGTGTCTCGTCGTGTGTTCATCCAGTTTGTGTTTCTTAGACAGTCTTTATTGCGTCTTGGGAAACTTTTCTTGAAACCTAGTGTGATGACGGAGTGTGGATGGTGGTTGGACGGTGGTTTTAGGGAAGTGACAGTGAAGAAGTGAGAATTTCATTAGGTGTTGATCTGAGAGAGAAGAGTTCTCGGAAAAAAGAAAAGGAAGTCAGAGTTTTCACAATCTGTCTCTGAGTCAGTTTACTCTCTGATCACGACCTGACAGCAGAACCTGATCCTGATCCCGGAGAACCACCAGGAAACTAAGGATGGCAGTTTGGGACAAAAAGATTCTGTGGAGCTTCATGTTGGTTGTGGCAGGTGAGACTGAAGAACGTCTTGTTTTATTTCATTGTTGTCGGTGAAAAGAGAAAAAAGGAGTCAGACGTCGTCTTTGAATCTGTCGGAGTGGACCAACAGCTGGAAACATCTGTCTCAGCCTAAACTCTGCTTATATTACACTGTGAGTGTTTGCATCATGTTTTCAACACAATGATTTGTGTTAGAGTGAAATGACTCAGTAAACCACACACAGTTCAAGCTGCTGCTGTCGTCCATGTTTGTTTTAGTACAACCTCAGTGACAGTCGGTGTTGTCAGTGGATTCATGGGGTCGTTGACCTCCAGTGGTTCATTGATTGTTTGATGCTGGAAACAAGCTTCATGCTGGTTTGTTGAGTCTTTGTAGGTTTGACTTTGTCTAATCGAGACTCTTGTGTCTGTTGTGTTGAGACCTCAGTGTGAACACATGAAACAATATGTGAAACCAGAAGTGTAGAGATAGTTTCATACAGTAACAGCTCTGTGAATGTTGTTTTACACAGACAGAGAATCACACACTGGATTCTGTTACTGACGTCATTCACTTTCTACAACCAAACTTCAGGTGCTGTGGGTCAAAGTGTGAACTATCCACCTCCTGTTTGTGCTGTGGGGGGCTCGACTGTCACCCTCCCCTGCACCTTCACACCACTAATGGAGATCATCAGAGTCGTCTGGTGCACGAATCATCTGATTTGTCATGGATCCACTCCATCTGTGTACGACAGTGAATCAATAACCAACCGACCTATTGACCCTCGCTACCAATACCTGGGAGACATGACGGGAAACTGCACTTTACAGATCAGAAACCTGCAGAGGAGAGACAGTAAAACGTTTCGCTTCAGGATGGAAGGGATTATAACTGCAGGACATTTCACAGGAAAATCAGGAGTGAATGTCACAGTTGTTGGTGAGAGCATCACAAACTAATCTAACACAAACATGGATCATTAATATCAAGAGAGTTAAACTCTAGTTTTAAATTGATTTCAGATGCAACTCCAATGAGAATAATCAGCTCCAGCAATGAGACGAAGGTGACAGAGGGTCAAACACTCACACTGATCTGCACCTCAGTCTGCACCTTCCACCAACTGGAGGTCGCCTGGTTCAGAGATGACCACGCCCTCCCTGAGTCTGGCCCCGCCCTCCAGCTCAGCCCTCTGACTGCTCAGGATTCTGGGAAATACACCTGTGGTTTGAAGACCGGTCAGCCGGGACGCTCTGTGGCGTACACGCTGCAGGTGGAGGCTGCAGGTGGAGAGAAAGGTGTGTGGTTTTTATCCGGTCATGTTTCTGTGCAGGTCCTGAACTACAGAGGTCGGTCTGATGAAAACCAGATCATTTACAGTGTGAGAGACCTCCTGTAGGACCAGGGTCCAGTCACTCAGCTTCTGTAACAGGTGCTGTGATTGGAGGAGGCTGTCCCTCCTCACAAGGTCAACATGGTGAGTGTCTGCAGATCAGCTGAAAAATGAGGCATGTTGCTGATTGGACGACAGCTGGATCTATCTATCAATGCATTAATTGATCGATTAAAAACAGCTGTGGTCCTAACAGTGACTGTAAAGTCACTGAAGCTAAAATAATTTGTGGTCAGCTGGGTGACAGATGGACGAACGTCCTCACCTGATTGTTTGTGTGAATGAAATTCTTAAAACAGTCACTTAACAGCAGAACTCTGGAACACGACTGATTCTCCTAAAACAAGCTCCGGTTCAGGTTCCTCACTGTGTGTTTGACTGTAGACTGAGCTCTCTGCTGTCTTATTTTGAAAAGCTGACAGTGAAAGGTACCAAAAGTTTTCATTTCAAGACTGTAAATGGTTTAATAAAGTTGTGGAATAAAAATAATATATGTAACAGTTTGTATTGTTTATTGATATGATGTGTTTTACAGGACAGGATGTTAACCTGCTGCCTCTGACTGTTGGTGTGGTGCTTGGTGTCCTGGTGGCTCTGTGTGCTCTAATACTGGTCGTCTTCATCATCAAAAGGTTCTTTAATAAGTACTTTAATTTATCTTTAATCTTGAATAAGTACTTTGATTTCTAAAACTTTTTTTTGTAACTGAATACTCATCAGGGATTCACTGGGACACAGCTGGAATAACTTTGTCTACTGTACATTTTATTAATCTGTTTTTCACTTCATTTCTTTTCATTGTGCATTTTAAGGGAAACTTTTTTTTGCTTTTTGCTCCATGACGTTTACATATAGCTGAAATATAGTTTTTCAAATAGAGAAATAGAGTTTTTACAGGTTAAATTAAACTAAATTTAGATATTGTGAGGGACTGCAACCTTAAATATGAACTAGTTTTCAGATTATTTTATTGTACTTAATTAATCATAACTTACAGTAACTGTAAGAAATGTTTATAACAACAAAGTTGTTTATAACAACAAATAAATCTAACTTTTGATATTAATAAATTGTGTTGACAATAACTGTAATTGCACTTTTGCTTGATTAAAATACTGATTGCAGGACCTTTTTCATTTTAATATTCAGTCTATGGAGGTATATTGATGACTAAAGACAATATATTTTCTGAAATGTGATTTCATTGTTGTAATGGTCATTTTGTTGTTGTTGTTGCAGGAAGCGGGTAGCAGCAGAAGGAACTGTGGGAGGTCGGGTGGAACAAAAGGTGAGTCACATTATTATTTCTATTATTATCATTATGATTATTATCTATAATTTTCTTATTATCCATTTTGCAACCCACATTGTTCTGCCCATGGCATATAAAGTCTGTTTAATCAAGTTTATTCTCCCAGTATCTGAGTGTGTAGCATATCTGAGCATATTTCTTGTTGTCAGTCATCAGCATTATCAGAATATGCGGTAAGCATCAGCTCATAGTTATAAGAGGATTTTGTATTTCATTGCTTTGACTGGGGTATAGATTCCCTTAATTCATATTTTAAAAGCACCTTCAAGTTTTCACAATCAGATTAAGGTGGAATGAGCAAAAATGAGCAACCTTTTTTTGAGCCATGAACTACACAAAACACTAAACACTGTAAGAAGGTAAAATCACTACAGGTCATTATTATAAATGCATCCTAATGAACCAATCATTGTTGATATTTCTTGTAAATGATATTGTTAAACTGTGTTTACATTTGGTTTGGTTTCCTCTTCCTCTCTGTGGTTTTCAGCCTCCTGATTACATCTACAGCAACATACTTCCTGCTACAGAGGAGGAAGAGGGTCATCGACAGGAAACCAGTCGAGCTGAGGAGGACGTCAGCTACGCCTCCATCCAGTTCCAACACAAGAACAAGGCCAGGTAGGACACACTAACCCTCACCTGGAGAGATACATGTGGAGACAAGCTGCCTGTAAATGTCCAACAGAGTTTCCACACCTGAAACACCAAACGATGAGCTCAGGAGAATTTCACTTCCAGAGTACAGCTCATGTACAGGATGTGAATTATCCATCATCCACCCATCATCCATCCATCATCCATCCATCATTCATCCATCATCCATCCATAATCCTCCAAACATCATCCTTCTACCCATCAATCATCCATCCAAACATCATCCATCAACCCATCATCCATCCATCATTCATCCATCATCCAGCCAAACATCATCCATCCATCCATCCATCCATCCATCCATCCATCATTCATCCATCATCCATCCATCATCCATCCATAATCCTTCAAACGTCATCCATCCACCCATCAATCATCCATCCAAACATCATCCATCCATAATCCTTCAAACGTCATCCATCCACCCATCAATCATCCATCCAAACATCATCCATCCATCCATCATTCATCCATCATCCATCCATCATCCAGCCAAACATCATCCATCCATCATCCATCATCCATCATTCATCCATCCAAACATCATCCATCCACCCATCAATCATCCATCCAAACATCATCCATCCACCCATCAATCATCCATCCAAACATCATCCATCCATCCATCCATCATTCATCCATCATCCATCCATCATCCATCCATAATCCTTCAAACGTCATCCTTCCACCCATCAATCATCCATCATTCATCCAGCCAAACATCATCCATCCATCATCCATCCATCATCCATCCATAATCCTTCAAACGTCATCCTTCCACCCATCAATCATCCATCATTCATCCAGCCAAACATCATCCGTCCATCATCCATCATTCATCCAGCCAAACATCATCCATCCATCATCCATCATTCATCCAGCCAAACATCATCCATCCATCATCCATCATCCATCCATCCAAACATCATCCATCCACCCATCATCCATCCATCATCTATCCATCATCCATCCATAATCCTCCAAACATCATCCTTCCACCCATCAATCATCCATCATTCATCCATCATCCATCCACCCTTCATCCATCCATCATGCATCCATCATCCTCCAAACATCATCCTTCCACTCATCCATCATCCATCCATCCAAACATCATCCATCCATCCATCATTCATCCATCATCCATCATTCATCCATCATCCACCCATCCTCCACCATCCATCCATCCAAACATCATCCATCCACCCATCTTCCATCCACCCATCCTCCATCATCCATCCATCCATCATCCATCATTCATCCATCATCCATCCATCCATCCATCATCCATCCACCCATCTTCCATCCACCCATCAATCATGCCTCCAAACTTCATCCATCCACCCATCAATCATCCATCATCTATCCACCCATCCATCATCCATCCAAACTTCATCCATCCACCCATCCATCATGCCTCCAAACTTCACCCATCCACCCATCCATCATCCATCATCCATCATCCATCATCCATCCACCCATACATCATCCATCCATCCATCCACCCATCAATCATCCACCCATCCATCCATCCATCTATCCATCAATCATCCACCCATCCATCCATCCACCCATCATCCATGCACCCATCCATCCATCCATCTATCCATCAATCATCCACCCATCCATCCATCCACCCATCATCCATGCACCCATCAATCATCCATCCGTCCTCCATCTTTTTATTGTGAATCTCAGTGTGCACAGCAGCTGACACAGTGTTGTCCACTGTTTGTCTGTAGACTGGTGGAGGAGGCAGGCGAGGCCATCATCTACAGCTCAGTGGCCACCAGACGCTGAAGTCTCGTCTCAGTCCCAGGATCCTCCGACAGGAGCAGCAGCTGACGGACACCTCAGCTCAGCTCTGTTTACCTGGCAGGTGTGTTGTTGTTTCTTTCACACAGTCATTTATTGTGATCAGCGGCTCTGGGTGAACAGCTAGACTCTGTGGTCGGATCAGCCTCCTCAGGGGCCCCGGGGCAAATATTTGTCATCTGGCCCCTGCTGACCCCCAGTGCACCTGTCAGTTTCATTGCTTTCCCAGGAACCGAGCAGTGCAGTAGAGTAGCCGCTTCATTCTGATAATACTTTCATTAAACCTGTAAGTTTTAACTTTTTAATTCACTGTTTCCAGCTTCTGAAATCACTCGTCCCAGTTGAGTTAATGACAGTAAATCAAACAGTTGCTCAGATAAAACCAGATGTTATCGGGCTTCAGGGAACGTGGGGAGCAGCTGCAGACGTGTTAAGAATGAAAACACACAGTTCTCCTGTGATGGAATTACAACCTCACCTCAGGGTTTTCTGTGAAGTAAATTACAGAAATGAAATCATTTATTGTTTAATACAACAAATATCAAATATAAACTAAACCAGCTCAGGTGTTGAAACCAGAGTCCAGAAGTCAGGTGGTTGACGATGATGACGATGATGTCATCACTGTAAACATCATGTTTGAGTCAACATGTCAGACACAGTGACCCCTCCCCCAACACCAGCTGAGTCACTGCTCCACTGCACACACACAGACTGCTCCGTTTCTTCCTCTGTGGTTTCTGAACACTGTGAAAACGACTGCTGCTAGGGTTAAACTGGTGCAGCTCAGCTCCTCCCCCCAGTTTAACCAGTCACACCAGCATTTAAAACTGCAAACCAAACCTCATGCCACAGCTCTGGATGAAGGCGTCGCCACAGAAACACTCGCTGAGTCTCATGGGAACTGTAGTTTTTAAAAGACAGGGTCACATGAACATGGAGGCTGATTTCTGCTCCTGTTCAGACTCGTCCTTAAACCTCCTCCAGACGTCTTTTAAAATCCTCTGATTCATGTTTAGTTGAACATGTTTTCATAAAAACTGGTCTGAGGTTCATCTGCTCTGACTTCCTGACCGAGACACCTGGATCAGGCCTTGGCCCCGCCCCCGAAGCTTCGTATTAATTTTGTATGAAACATGTTGTGAGACCAGTTCCTGTCCGGTATGAACACAGGGAACGATCACAGCAAAAACACCTGTTCTCATTTTCATATGGTTACCTGACTGTGAACCTGTCCTTAAATACTACAGTAACCAGGAGGCTCAGTGGGTGTCTCCATGGAGACGCCTCCATCAGAGTCAGAACCAAAAGAACCACAGCCACTGAGATGATTCAAACATGCAGTGAACTTCTCTCTTTGTTATTTTTAATTTTTATCTGTGAAGTTAAATGAAGCTGAGTTTTGTCTCAGTGCTGGTTTGTGTCTTTGGATGTTTTTTACCTCTCACTTTTATTTGTCATTCATATTTCTCAACTGGTTATTGTAATTTATTGTATGAGAGCTTTATCTTGTGGTTTTGTTTTAAAAAAGGTGCCATGTAAATAAAGATTTATTTGATTTCCTTACAAACAATACATTTTTTAAAAATCTTGTTTTATGTTGTTTTAAGACACCAACAGAAACAGGAACATGTCCACCTTCAAGTAAACATGAGGTTTTAAAAGGAGAACTTGAAGTCGAGTGTAAGTTTAGTGGCTGCGTGAAAACACACGACCTGTGACCTGAATTTAAGAGTAAATGTCTGCCGTCACCTTGAGGAGTAGTGTGAGTTGAAAGACCAGAGAACAACAGAAATAACTGGAAAACAGTAAATTGAAATGAGTTTCACAATTTACCACTTGAGACACAGCGAAGAGGGAAATGGGTTTTTTTCTGTTCACACGTTCGATGGGACTGAAGACGTCAGACAGAAGTGTGAAGGACCTGGATGACATTATCTTTGGGTTAAATGTAGTTGAGTCAGGAAAAAATGTGAAATACAGTCTAGGACCAACACAAGCAGAGGTTAATGACAATGTAGGACAGGCAGCAAATCACAGCAACAACACCAACAAAAGCAGAAGTTTCCCTTTCAGAGTTTACATCAGAAGAATGTGTCATTTTACCAAATCAGCTGCAACTAACAATAGACGTGACCCTGAGTCTGGTTCAGGAAACAGCTGAGGATGAGCTGTCAGTCACACACTTGTCATGTGGATGAACATGAGCTGCTTTAACTCTGCAAGCGCCACTGATTTAAAGGAGCTATGTCACTTTTTCCTATAGCTACATAGTTAATGTTAGCATTAGCAGCTGTTTACTCACCAGTCTAGAAGAAACGTAATAAATTCAGCATCAAACGTCATCCTTCACTCACCAACATCTGTCTCCAGAGGTGGAGACAAACGTTGTTAACTCTTGTCTGTTCTTCTACTGAAGTTAGCATGCTAACAGCTAGCCTTGGCCCGTCTCCTCACTGCAGCCTCCAGTCTGTCCTGGAGACGGAGCTGCTCAGAGGACGACTTCTAACCTGTGATCTTATAAATGACTGAAGCTGTGGTCAATCACCACCTGCTCCTCTAAACTGACAAACAGCCTCTCTAATGTATCTAAGTACATTTACTCAAATACAACAATGAGGCTCTTGTACTTCACATGAGTCTTTTCATGTCGCTGTATATATACAGCTGATTGAGATTCTTCTAAAACATATGTTATTAAGATTGCTATCATTCAAATTAAGTAAAAGAAACCACTGATTAACAGAAATTTTATTTAATAATAATTTAAATAATTTTTCATATGAAAATACCAAATGTGAGGATTTGCTGCTTTTCCCTTTAAAATTTTGAATAATTGTGATTTATCTTGAATAAGTTTAAGGTTTGGACTGTTGGTTGGACAAAACACATTGTGAACGTGTCACTCTTGGTAACTGTGTTTCACTTCAAAATCATTCATTCAGAAGTCAGACACTTACAGCGAAGGGCATCACTAAAGCTTCACTGGAGACCTTGGTGTACGGACTGAGTACAACATCTATTTAATAAGTGAAGATCAGGTAAATCAATTATTCTGTTCATCCAAAGGCAAGACCAGTGTTTGTTCCTCACAAACAAGGCAGTTCAAAGTGCTTTACAGACGACACAAAAGGCTGAAGAACACAAGACTACATAATAATATGAATAATCACACAGATAAATAAAGCAGATATTAAATCTTTATATACTGGTTATACAGGATGAATAGGGGAACGGCGTGTGAATTACTAATGAAATTGTACGGAGTTTGGTGGGTGGCCTGTAGGTGGCGGAGGTGATGACGTAGATGCTCTCTGTGTTTTTACTGCTTCTGTTCATTTTCTGTCTCTGACCAAATAAATTTCCATCTGAATTGTCACTGAGTGATTTCAGACACACACCATATAGTGTTGGAGGGAGTTTTTGTTGGTGACTCACCACTGTGTTACAGATTTATGCAACACAACTGTTACTCACTCATTATTGACAGTCGTGGTGTTATAACAGGAGCAGACTACAACTCTACTTGTACTGCAGTGTTTCCACTTTATTCAGCTTTATGCTTCTTCTTCTGATCATTTACAGGACACGAGTATTATCTGTTACATTTGCTAAAACACATTTGTTGAAACCTTTCATGCTTTTCTCAAAACTGTCAACACAAAACCAGGTTCTCAAACTTCATTCACCAGCTGAAAACTCAACAACCACCTGAGAACAGTTTTATCTGAGCTCAGAATCAAACACTGTTTTCAGATCAGACACAAAGACAAACAATAAAAACACCACTGAGTTATGAACAAAAACATGGTCTTTCACAAGAACATCTGAAATCACTGTTCTTCTTGTTCCTCCTCTCAGATCATTTTCATCATTGTTTCTTTAAACCATCATTAACTGGTTCACTTTGCTCTGTCTTATATTTGTTTCATCACATCATGAGCAAAAAGTGTGAACAATTGTGAGTTGTCGTGTGTAAACTATGAGGTCTGTGCTGTAATTGTGTTTAACTTCTGCTACTTGTGGTTTTTCCCATCACTGTGTTTAAGTGAGTGAATATATGTTTAGAAACTTGTGTCTAACTTGGTCAAAATTGTTGATGGTTTTGCCGAAAGAGTGATTGATTAATAATGAGTTCAGGCCGCTGAGTATTTGGTTCAGAGAATGATGTTTTAGTAACTCAGAAAAACTGAAAGCATCAGGGTACTTCCGCCACAACTGACCATCAGAAACAAAAGGGATTTTATTTTGGTAGTGCAGGGTGACGGGGGGGGGTTCCTCTTCCGGAGTGAAGGGTCACCATCGGGATGAAGATGGCGGCGCCGGACGAGTTGTTTTGCTGGGAAGGAGAATGGGGTTTACCGTCGGTCAGCACCGACTGCCTGGTGGTCCTGGTGAGTTATCGTTCACACTGGACCGGACCGGACCGGAACCAGTTAATGATCTGTGAACCAGTTAATGATGGTCCAGCCCGGACTGGACCGGACCGGACCGGACCGGAGTCATTCACACACAGAGACACAGGTGTATCTGCTGCTAACGGCTCAGAGCCGGTAACGGACAGGTTCCCCGACAGAAGGCGGGCAGGAGGCTGAGGAACCCGGTTAATGATTCACGGGTTCAGGGTCAAACTCGTGTCCTCAGCCAACGTAAAGAACAACAACTACGATTTCCAAATAAAATAAAATAAAACCACAGTGAATAAAAAAACCTTCAGGCGCCTTTAGACAGAGCAGAGACGTTTTGAGCGCCTTTATTTAGTCTGAATGTTAAAACCATATGAAAAGGTTCAAACGCGGTCTCACTTTGTTTTTAATGGCGGGCGGCGCCTGACAGTCGATCACCCTGTAAAACAAAGGCTTCGTCGGACGGACAGAGCTGCACCCAGCGGGTCCACACGGCCCAGCTGGAGGTCATGTTCGATATGATCCGGCCCAAGACAACAGGCCTGCGGGGAATCTACGGAACCCCGATTGGACCAAAACACGTGGTTCTTCGCTGCTGCGGGAAGCTCTGAGCCTCTGAGCCGTCGGTAACTCACCCTGAGCGCGTTGACGTCTGAACTTTGCGGTGTTCTGTCTCCAGCAGGAAGTTAGCATGAAAATGAATTAGCTAACAGGCTATAAGCTAACAGGCTATAAGCTAACAGGCTATAAGCTAACATTGCTACATACTCGTACTCGTTTCCGTGTTTTATTCAGACGACGCCCCCTGTGGTTAAGGCACATTAATGCATGTTATCCACAGATGGATAAACACCACTGCAGCCGTGAGAGGAGCTGCTCAGTCTAATGGAAGATAAGCATTGATCATCATCGAGACTGAAACAGGATCAATAAGATGAGACAAGATCGATCAGTGTTTTAAAACCTGGTCAACTCTGAGCATCAGTCCGCAGTACGGAGGTCACACACTGTGCTGGTTGTTGTCTTTGTCAAGCAGCTGTTTTTAGTTGACATCATTTAATAAGTGTGGACACATCTGTAAATCAGACCAGATGTGCAGGTGTAATTCTTCACATGACCACCAGGTGGCCCCAGAGCCTCTTTACACACCGTCAGGCTGACCCCACTCTCATTATCTGCCTCTTCTTCATGTTTCCCAACTTGTTGATTTGATGTTTCCTGGTTCGCTGTAAAGATTTGTAGCTGTTCCTTCTCATCCATGATAACAAACTGAATATCTTTAAGTTTCGTACTGTTGATCAAACCAAAATAAATAAACTGAAAATATCAGGTTGAGCTGTGGGAAATAGCCTTTTATGGCTTTATTTTCATTATAATTAATCTAATACAATAAAATCATTGCATTGAGCTGCAATAATTTCTTCTGCTGTAACACACTGTAGGAGACCATCACTCTGTACGGCTCATAATGAAGTTTTTAAAACATGATCAATTCCAGCCTAACTATTGATTATCAGGAAAGTCGCGTCATTAAATCATATTAGAAAGAACATTTTGTGATCATGTGTCGTCGTGTGAGATCAGAGCTTGTGTTTGTGGAGAGCAGGAGAAAAGTCCTGAAATATCTACAGTATCTCAACATCACTTCCTGGTGCTGCTCTGACACTGAGCTTATTAAGATTGTTTTGATGTTTTTAAATGAGTATTTCTGACAACTTTGTGGTGCCCTCAGGACTTCACAGTAACAGTGAAAAAGCAGCTTAGAAGCAGCAGTGATTTGAATTGTGTCGGCAGTAAGGAAGTCCACTATGATCCCCGGTGCAGCTCCACACACACTGAGCACGTTCATTTATTTCATGTAATAGTTTGTTAATGAGTGACCCACACAGAGCTGCACTGAAGAACATGGTCACTGTCACGTTTCTTCACCTTGTGCGACAGGACATGAAGAAAATCATTTTACTCTGTTGTGTTCAGAGAGCCTGGTGCAAATAGCCGACTGGGGAAAATCAGGTCAGGTGCATCTTTCAGCTGACAGCTCGGTCACCTGTGATATTTACCTGTAAGTTTACACTGTTCACCTTGAAAACGTTTGATAATTGATTGATCGTTTCAATCATTTTTCAAACATTTATCACTACTTTTGATTTATAGACAAAACAATGAAAGGGTGAATAAAGAAAATGTTAATTAGTGATGGAAATGGTCATTAGTTGCCTTGTTTGATAAAACTGTTGTGATTAGAGGAGGTCAGACGAACAGCAAGAACCTTCTGTAAGGATCAGCACTGGAACAGAATGATCAATGAATGATGATCAATTTCACACCTGTTATTGATTCAGAATAGAAAATAAAGTTATTTGATTTTGTTCAAATCTACAGTTGTGACCAACACAGATTCAACCAGGCTGAAAAAGGGGCTCTGTCCTTTAAGTAGAGCTGTAGGTTGTAGTCTCACACTTGACTCATGGCCACCCAGAATGCTCTGGGGCCACGGACCGACCGTGTTTCCATGACTGATGTGGTTCTGAGAGTCTGGTGACAGTGTGGGTTCGGGGATCGGGCTGCAGGGCTCCTGTGACTGATTTAACCTGACTGAAACATGTTTGTGTTGGCCTGAGATCTGAGAGCAGAGCAGCAGTGCAGTCTGGGTAATGATGGCTCTCCTGAGCAGCGGTCGGAAAACACTGCGCTGCTGCTGCGGCTTTTTCCAAACCTCTGGAGGAACCTGGATCTGCTGCTGGTCTGGAAATCTCTAACGGCAGCACGTCAGTGTCCCAGACCACAGCGCTGTCCTGAAGCTGGTGACCAGTTTAACCAGTTTAACTTCAGTCAGTCAGAGGCTGAGGTGGAAAAGTCTTTTTTTCTCCTGAAGGTTCAGACTGAGTGAAGTGACCTGAAGGATCTGAGCAGCCATGATCAGAGCTGAGGAAAGGAGCCTCAGTGCTTCCTATCTTATCTCCTTCAGCGGAGGAAACACTGGAGCTTCCTTTACCAAAGGAAAGGAGAAAATGCTGTCCCACAATTTCTTGCTGCTTCAACATTTAAAGAGATGCACCATCATAGTTTAACTCCGACAGACCCACGTAAATACAGAAACAACAGAGCAGCTGTTTTGTGTTTTGTGACCTGATCCAGAAGTGATGTAAATCCTGGTCTGAGCTCCAGATCCATAAATATAGATTTGTTCTCTTCACTCTGTCGAATTTGTAGAAACAACATCATCATCATAAAATATTACACACAGAAATGTGATTTCACTAAATCCCCTCCCTTTGTGTAAAACACTAAAAACAAATGTATAAAAATGTCGAAGTGTCCGTATCAGGAAACTATAAACTGAATATTATTTATTCTGACTCTGATCAGTTCATTATTTTAATTTAACTATTTTTTTAATGGATCAGTTTCTCTGCTCGTGTTTTCCTTTCATGTTTCTTATTTCAACATTTCATCCTGTTTGTTTTCATTAGGGAGGATTAACATCCATGTGTTATAAATAAAGTTGGTTTAAAAGAAAAACCTCCAGTGAAAGTTCAGTCTGTCTCTCCACATCGCCGTCATCTTTTCCTAAGTCTTTATGACCTCTCCTTCACTTCTTTCCTTGACCTCATGATGTTTTTCATCGAGGTCGAGGAGACGAGGTCAGAGAGGAGCCCTGGTTTCTGAATGAGTCTGAGTTCAGTTTGTCAGGTTAATTTAGGACCAGCTTTTCATAATAAGAGCTGCTTTTCTCAGCGTCCTCCAGGACCTGGACTGGTCCAGACCAGGACCTGAGTATTGACTGAAGCTGATCAGGTGATTGTTGTCAGTGTTGGGCTCAAACTCCTGAATCAGTTATAAAGCACACATCATTATATCATCACTTTCACATCATACGTCTGTGACTGTGGATGATGTGGACAGAAATATGTGGACAGGTTCATGTCTCTGGGTCTGTTTGTTCTCTGTCGTTAGATTAATGAGTAACTACAGCAGAGGCGGAGCTTCAGCTGTGTGCACAGGTGAAGTGAAAGTGACCTCTTGACACCTCATCATGGTTAATGACCTGTGACTGTTGGACTCCACAGACGGAGGCAGCAGGAAGAGGCGAGTTTCCCTCGGTGGCGTCTCCAGGAGGAAGTCGTTAAACTCTGAGTTACTATTAGAGGTTTTTACTGAGACTCCACAGCTGGAGCCTCAGCGACGCTCACAGAGCAGCAGCTTGTACGTCACATGTCAAACACCTGAGTCCTGACATCAGACTGACCTGAGGTCAGAGGTGGTGACTCTCCAGAGTTCAGTCTGTTAGAGGCTAAAACCAGACGATGTGGACGCTCGTCATCAGTGTGTGTCAGCAGCTGTGTGTGTTTCACTGAGGTGGACTCACACACACACACACACACACACACACACACACACACACACACACACACACACACACACACTGTGTGTAGTGTCGGTCTGTTCCTCAGTGGAACAAACGTCTTCACCCTCATCAGACTCTGACTTCATGGCTGCAGATTTATGAGGAAATTCTTCCTCATGTTTTCTGGTTGTAAAACTGAACGAAGCTCAGAGAAGCTTTTTTCTTTTTTCTTTTTTCTTTCCAGAAGAACTGAGTCATCTCCACCGTTTACTGTAAGAGCTGAGAGCTGCTCTGTGGACTGAAGCTCACTGTTCACTGTACAGTCTGTACTGACTCCTCTCTGTCACATCATGTATTTGTTCTGGCTCCACCGGCCACGGCCCAATGCTGCAACCCCGACCGACCTACCGTCAACCAACAGTCATTTTCATTATCGAATCATCAACTGATTATTTTCTCAATCGACTAATTGTTCTATAAGCAGTCAGAAAATATTGATCCTCGTTATAATTAACCAATGAGACATCTTCAGATTCCTTATTTTATTGATTATTTACCGAAGACGTTCAGTTCAGTGTCACGTGGTGACACAAACACTCACTCCTGACTTTCTAAGAAAAGCATCATCACAGTGGTTGAGATTAATTTTCTGCAGATCAACTTATTGATGAATCATCTGATTGTTTCAGCTGTAATTTCCTAACATTTCCTGACTGCAGTCTTTTGTGTCTGAGTAGATCATTATTATCATTATCACCGTTGTCCTGTCTGACCTCTGACCCCTGACCTCTGTCTCTGCAGGCCTACGCTCAGTTTGCTGGAGCTCCTCTGAAACTTCATAAGATCTCCAACCCTTGGAGGAGTCCGAGCGGTGAGACTCCTCCTCATCCTCACTGCTGACACACTGAAGAGAGGAAGAGTCAACACGCTCATGTTGGGTTTGTCTGTTTTCACAGGTTCACTTCCTGCTCTGAGGACCAACCAGAAGGAAACTCTGTCCAGACCCTCTGACATCATCATCCACCTGAGAAAACAGGTAAACACCTGTCATCAGGGCCGATCTACACGGTGGAGCCTCAACATTACATCATTTTATTTTAAATAGAAGAAATTTAATTCTAACATTTGATCTTTTTTACAAACACCAGAAGCCATTACTTTGTAATTTTTGATGATCAGACTCTTTGATTAATTAACCACAGACTGAAGGATCAGTTTCAGCCTGATCTATTAAAACCAATTTATGAGGTTTTTCTACAACTAAAAAAAAAACATAATTGAGAAAAAAGAGACAGTAACATGTGCTTCATATTTGTAACGTGTCAGTGTTTGTAAACTCCACATGAACTCTGAGTTCACATCGTTCTGTCTGACTCTTCATTCATCCTGAAGGGAGGGAACAGCTGATGACAAGCAGATAACCAGATAATCTCTGCGCTGCACACAGTCACAATTCCACAGGTGTAGGTGTTTACCACAGGTGTGTGTCTGAGTGTGTCACTCTGTGTCTTTGTGTAGCTGTGAGGTCCAGACGTTCTCAGCTCTGTGGAAACGTTCTGGTTATAGTGGAACCCAACCTGTGTGTGTGTGTGTGTCTGTGTGTCTGTGTCTGTGTGTGTCTGTGTGTGTGTGTGTGTGGAGGCTCTGGAGCCGACTGGAAAAACTCATTAAACAACAGGAAGCTGCAGCCAGAGACACATTCCAGCAGAGCTGATAATTCTCATAAACCTCAGCAGGACCAGAGCTGCTGCAGGAACCAGTTCAGGAGAACTCTGCCATGTGGATTTTCCTTTTTGTAAAGAATGAGAAAAGTCATTTATTAACTGTGAACCTCAGATATCAGGAGTTTTTCTATTTTCTGATGTTGCATTTCTACTGCTCTACATTTATCTATTAAAGATCCAGAGCATCATTTAAAATGAGACCAGTGGTTCTCTGAACATCACGTGTCTGAAGTTTTTTTAACACTTCTAACAAAGACTGGAAAATAATTCAAGAGGAAAGTCTAAAAACTGAATCCAGATCAGTGAATCAGAACTTCTCTCCCATGAATCATGTGACGACCCTTCAGATTCATCTGGTGACCCTCTGGAGGGGTCCAACCCCTAAGTTGGGAACCAGTGGACTAAACTAAGTGTATATGACGTAGTTAAAGCAGCTACAACAGTAAAATGACTCAGGATCAAACTTTGATACTCTAACTACAGGAAGTACTTTTATTGTGGTACTTAAACTACAGGAAGTACTTTTATTGTGGTACTTTAATGCACAAATATCTAACAGGATAGATGATGATGACATTTCATATCCAGAAGGTTAAAGGTCAGCATCGCTGTGACATCATGATGTTCTGCACAAACACCGTGCGTCTTCATACGTGATGAGTGCAGACAGATGTTAAACAGCTCTGGTTGTGGAGGAAACAGACGTAACTCGACCTTCAGCTGGAGTTTTCTTCACTCTGCTCCTCTGACCCACATTCCTCTCAGCAGAAGTCAGGTCTCTGAGCCAAACACTGCCCTCCTCCTTCATTCAGCCGCTTGCAGGCAGCTGGAACACATTACCCAGCATGCTCGGTGCCTCCACGCTGCGGTAGGTTATTCAGAAACCGCATCGACAGGAGCTGCTGAAGAAGCTGAGAGGAGGGGGAGCTGCTGGCTTCACGCTCGGCTGCAGATTGAACTCACATTTATTGTGTTCAGTCACACTTCATCCTTCTACTACTTCATTTTTCCAGTTCACCAGCTGCACTTTTCTTCTTCATTCATCTGAAAACCTTAAAAACAAGAAGTCAGCTCCTGCTCGTCAGAGGATTAATCTCTGGTGACCTCACTGTTTATATCAAAAATCCCACTAAAACACAGGAAATAAACTAAATCAGCTTGATTTGTGACCTTATCCCTGCTCCTCAGAGGAGGAACCCTGATTCCTCTAATAGCAGTTAGCTAACGTTAGCATGCTACTGTAGCGTCACTAATGAAAACAGACATTACCATTATGTAGCATCAAGTCACTGACACATGAGGAGAAGAAAATCGGTTCTGAGTCGAGCTGGATTCTTTAGCAGCTTGTAGGGTTCTCCATCTCAATACAGACAGACCAGGGCTGGATCCAGGGTCGGACTGGGAGAGAGACTCAGCCTTAGACTGATCCACTGGGACCAGCTGCAGTCCATTCCTCCTGTTCTCTGGTCTCATCTCTTTCTTCAGTGGAAACATCAGAGACTCAGCCTCATGTTGGAGCCTCAGTCAGACCCAGACTCAGATGAGGAGTCTGTTGAGACCAGAATCAGAGACTAGCATACGGATCAGAACCGTTAGCATAGTTAGCATCTTTTATTTGTTTATGTTGTTTGTTAGCTTGTAACTGGCAGTGGCTGACACAGTGTCAGTGGTTGTGCTAATGCTAACTCTGGCTCTCTGTACTGACAAGGTTTCAGGTGTATTTAGCCCCGCCCCCCCGTCCACACAAGTTGACAGGATTGGTTCCTTACGTTCTATGACGTATGAATCCCTGACTGTCTGAATCTGTTTTTATGAGACTGTCATTGGTTCAAGGTGGAAACACTCAGTCGTGGTGTCGACTGATTATTTCCCTCATCATGTGTCTTTATTACAGAAAAACATCATGTGGACTTGAACCAGGTGAAACAGCTGATCTTCATCAGAGGCTCTTTAAATAAAAAAGAAACATGAAGTTGTCTGAAACAGACACTGTTCCTTTGAGCGACTCCTGTGATGGTTTAAGTTTCTGTGGACGCCCCCGAGTGCTCGGAGGAGTATCACACAAATCAAACACATGCCTCCACCAGCCCACTTGAAAATGTCAAACGTGGCAAAGCCACAGAGCACTCTTTATTTCAACGATAAAGATTAAACATTTAGGACTGACCTGAAGCAGGGAGGATCAGTGCTTGTGTTTGACAGAGGAGAGATCACTTCTCGATTCTCCATCTGTCTCTGACTCTCTTTCTGTTGATAACCAGCTGTTTTATTCTCCGGTTTCTGTTATGGATGTGATCTTTCAGTGCTCGGTCTGACTGAGATGGCAGATGATGTCATCAGATCAAAGTGGTCCCACAAGAACAAAATAAAAGTTTATTGGTTTATCACAGCGAGAGAAAACAATCAGATTTTTTAAACATTTAAAAAACTGTGTTGTTTTCCAAATGATTTGTTGGCCCAATAAACTGTTGATCAGTTGAAATCACTGAGCAGATTCACAGTGGAAATGAAGTTCGGAGTCAATATCTCAGGTTCGACCTCAGTAACAACAGGTTTTCACTCCAGCACCACGTGTTGATCTTAGACTCTCAGCGTTTAGTCACCACCAGCTTGTTCTTGTTTAACTGCTGGATCCCAGCATGCTTCACTTCAGAACAGCTGCCGTCAGTTCTCAGTAATGAGGAAACATGGAACTGGTTCAAAACACATACAGCAGGCCCATAAAACCCCAACACACACACACACACACACACACACACACACACACACACACACACAGGTTGGTCTTACCATAGTTGTGAGTAATACATTCTACAATCTAAAACTAGACCTGAACCTGGTTCTAACTTGAACCTGAATTTTAACTCTTAAACAGCCATTTGAAGGTGTGAGGAACAGACGTCATGTCCTCACAACAATGGTGGTTTAGAGCTAAAGTAACACACACACACACACACACACACACACACACACACACACACACACACACACACACACACACCTCCAGCTGTTAAAGCTGTTCCTGATGGTGAAACTGATCAGTATCAGAAACCTGGACACAAAACATCTGGATCTGAGTCTCAGGTGATTAAATTATCCCCCTGATATCACTGCTGGTGTATTAGTGCATGTTTATTAATTAAAACTAATAGATAATCAATCTGAATCCTGCCTTTATCAAAGTTATAATGTTGACCACAGTGATAGGTTTGGATTCAGACCATGTGATCATCAGTCTGTTTATGATGCTGTTGTTACACATGGTTTATCGTGTATGTGCTGCATAACCAGCTCATCTGACGCATCAGCTCATGACCTTTGACCTGACGATGTGTCGTCCACCTGCTGTGGTCTCTGGTCCGCTCTGTGTTTCAGGAGCTGTTGTCTTTTTCAACAAAAGTTTGATTTGTTTTTTAGAAATACAACGCAGACTATGACCTGTCAGCTAAGGAAGGAGCCGACAGCCTGGCCTTCATCTCTCTGATGGAGGAGAAACTGGTGCCTGCTCTGGTGAGACACAGACACCGGATGCTCAGAGAAAAACAGAACCTCAGCTGTTCCTGGGTTTAATATGCGTCTTGTGTTTCGTAGATCTACGCGTTCTGGATCGAACCAAAGAACTACGTGGACATGACTCGCCGCTGGTACGCTGAGCACATGCCGTTCCCTCTGAACTTCTTCCTGCCTGGACGAATGCAGCGCCAGCAGCTGGAAAAGCTGCGACTGCTACGAGGAGACGAGAGCCTGGAGGCTGGAGAGGAGCTGGAGAAGGAGGTGAGGACACAAAATCAGACTGTTACTGGAGAGTAAAAACATCAGATCAATACCTGCACAAAACCACTGAGTCTAAGCATCACGTGGGCTTTGTGTTTTTGTGGAGAAAAGTCTGACTTTAACTGAGTGATGTTCGGCTGTAGTAACTTCAGAACATGCAACAGTTTTCCAGTTTGTGCAGAGATATCGTTTCCATGTGTTCAGGCTGCTCCTTGAAGTGGTCGGAACAAATTTGCGGGCAAAGGAAAAAACTCTTCAGTGGATCTTTCTGTTGAAAAACCACTGGTATGGAACGATCCATCCACTCTGGAGAAAGGTCAAAGGTCAGACAGCATTCAATGGACGGTTGTTAAACAACAGTTTGTTCCTGTCAGCATGAAAATCCCTAGGTAGGAAAGAAGGAAAACTAAAGTTGACGTTTGTGTATTATTCTCGAATACTGTCCTCTGTGGTGACACCTTCAGCTCATTTATAAAACATTACAAACATCATTACATTGTGACTTTGTGCAGAAAACTACAGCTGCTCCCCCACAAGCAGAAACCTGCCAGGTTGGAAATCTGAAGAAGGAATGAAGGGGGGATACTGGGAAACCAAATGAATGAAAGGGAAAAGCCAGTGGTGGATAAAGGCAGTGGGTCTGTTTGTCAAAGCGACTGAACAACCGATGAATCACAGATTGATGAAGGTTTCAGTAGATATTCATTGTCCCCTGAGGATGAACCACCATGGTTGTGGTGACCCCTAACCTTTTCTCTGTTGACGGCTGAGATGTATCAGCTTTTCTTTGAGCTTTGTTCACAGTGACAAATCTTGACAAAGTGTGTTGGGTCAACCAGCAAACATGACCGGTCCTAAACTTGGAGCCAAGCTGAAACCTACAAAGACTGGACAAACCAACATAAAGTGTCACGTGTTCTTGTACCAAAACAAAGATGGACAGCAGCAGCAGGTCGAACTCTTTACATGTAAAAACATTTGTGGCGTTAAAGGCTAAAAAGGAGGAAACAGCTCAGAGTTTGGTGAGATCCTGGATGGAGAGGTGTGGAGGACTGTAGAGTCCAGGAGGAACCTGGAGCTGAGTAAACTTCAGGTAAAACTGTTTATCTACCTGGTCCATCTGATCCAGACTGGAACAGACCTGGTCAAAGTTGGTCCCATCAGTTGTCACTGGCACCTACTGCTGGGACCAGCAGCCTAAATAGGAAATTATAATAATAATATAATAATAATAAATAAGATTCAAAAAATCCTCATTCAGGATAAAACATCAGGTTTGCCTCAAGTTTAGAAATTTCTGGTGAATACTGACAGTTCCCAGAAGATCACAAAATAGTCTTAACTCAAGGTCCACCTACTGTCCTTTGCTTTACCTTTCTATCACATCTCTTGGTCTCAGTATGGAGCTTTGGAATATTGTATGACCACTTGTTATTAAGTGACTGTAGTTTGTGAGGACAATCAAACTCAACTTTAGTTGGCTGATGAAGACCATGAAATGCTTGAAAGCCCTGAGAAAAGGTTGTCAGCTGACCTAGAGTTAAGATTCTTTCAACAAAGTACGAACCTCAAGGTAAAGTGAACTTATATTTTTGGTGACCTCCTGGACTTGTTTTGAAGAAAACATAGTGATGAGACTGGCAGACTTTCAGGCTCCCCAGAGGATGAAGAGTTTGGAATGAATTCCATGGCCTGTTGTGTAAATCCTTATTGAAGACAAACTTTTCATTTTCAGTCCGAGTACTGGTAAAGTCCAGTTAATTAGCTAAAATCACCAGTGTTAGTAAAGAGACCTCAGCACAGTCTCTGTTGCTAGGGAATGGAGAGAGGAATTTGTATGTTCCTGTGGGTCATTTGCTTTGGTTGAGGTTTCACAGGTCTCAAAGTCCCAGTGGTCATAAAAAGAGAAGACTGTGGAAACTTTCATTGAGGAATCTACAGGGGTTAAGTCAAAGGACATAAATGATGCTCCGGCCTTATGTAACACATCACTGGAGACCTTTCACTACCATCAGAGAGTTCAATTTTACCACAGTCATCCTCCATGGGAGTTAGATCTTTAACCTGGGCTCTGTTAGTTCCTCACTTTACAGTTATTTATGGTCACTCTGATCTTTAATGGTTACGTCAGTGTTAGCAAATGAGAGCAGCTGGCCGTGGTGGAACTGTGCACACAGTGAGAGAACAAACTGACCTTGGTCAAGCAGGAATAAGGTCAGGGACATGGGACCTGAGCAAGCCTCATTTATAGAGTCAGCTGGTTTAACTTGTGACCTGAGGGTTAACAGGACCTGTTCTTGAGCAGCTTGAGAACCTGCTGGTGGACAAAGCCCTCAGGGTGAAGAGGGAGGCCTTTTAGGTTTGGCAAGACTTGGAAACTCTAGAATCAGGAGGCAAGCCAGGAGGAGTCCTCCCTCTGGTCAGCCATGTAGAAGGACTGATTCACCTCAGACAGGTTTTCAGCAAGGGAGGAGAACTGCTGACTTTGACTGAGGATCTTTGGAAAGGAAATCTTTTACTGGAAAGAAGACCGATTCAGGAGGGGCAGGCAAAGATCAACCAGCCTCCAAGAATACTAAAGGGGTCATAGGAGTTGCTTGTGGACTTGGAGAAGGTTTAAACCATGACCCTGTCCTTTGGGGTGTCTTCTGAGCGGCACTTCAAGAACCTTGGAGACCTGATGATAGCCTGCAAGGCCTTGTGTAGCTTGAATGAGACGTGTGTCATACTCTCAGAAATACACTTGTCCTCAGTGGATCTTAAAATATGCCAGCCCTGTACTGATTACAGATTGAAGAGATGAGGTGTGAAGAGTGTCAGGGTTTGAGATCTCAGGATTAGAGGCAGGGTGAGGAACTCAGAGGAGAATCACAGTTCTTGGATGCATCCTGGGGTAGGATCATAATTCCCGTCAGATCTGGGAATGGATCCCCTACGTGGAGCTGTAAGAAGTCATGAAGTGGAAGTCTGGGGTACATATGTTTTTTCTGGTGGAAAATAGAAGCACTAAGATTTTTACCACTTTGTTCCAGATGCTGTTGATGTATAGACTGAATCTGTGTCGATGAGACAAACAGTTTTTGCTCTTTGTGTTTTTCAGTTGTTCCGTGATGCTGCAGAGTGTATGAACCTGCTGTCCCAACGACTCGGCTCACACAAGTTCTTCTTTGGAGACTCGTAAGTTCATCCAGAGTCATACTCTTAGCAGGGCCTGTTAAGGTAATATCACGACGGATGATTCTTCTAGGCCTTAGGATGTCCAGAAGTTATACTTGTTTTAGATTCTCCAGGTGTGATTCACCTGGGACTCCCCACGAGTTAGTCAGAGCTGAAGAGGCCTTGTGGATGAGAGGGGAAATGTCTTGACTTAGTACTTTGTTGAAGAAGTTAAATGAGGACAAAACTGAAATCCTACCAGTCAGCCCCAAAGCAAAGAGAGAAAAGCTGTTTAATAAAAATGAACTCCCTGGATTAAATCTGAAGTTACAAACCTTGGTGTTATTTTAGATTCAGGTCTGAGCTTCAAGTCCCACATCATTATTTTTAGACCTTAGAAACAGCAAAAATACGAACATTCAGAAATCATGCCTTCATTTCAAGCGGACTTGATACTGTGATGCACCTTTTACTGGGAAACTTCATCTTGTTTAAAACTCTGTGAACCAGAATCAAGAGCAGAGACCACATCAGTCCAGTTTCACTCCCTTTTACATTTAGAACTGAAGTTAGGTGGGGCCGCCCGGTAGTCGAGTGGTTAGGGCGCGTACCATGTTGAGCACAAGACGCTCTTAGCAGGCGGTCACTGGTTCGACTCCCGACCGGTCCGACTCTTTCCTGCATGTCATTCCCCTCTCTCTACCCCCTTTCCTGTCGGTCTCCACTAAGCTATAATAAAAAAAAAAAATTAAAAAAAAAAAAAGAACTCAAGTTAGGCTCCTCTGCCATATGTCTTCATGGGCGAGGAACAAGCTACTTCACTAACTCCCTGATTAAATATAAACCTCCAAGAACACGGAGATCATCTGCTGCTGCTTTATTGAAGGGTCCTGAAGGAGAATCAGGATTCAGCCTGTGTCAGTTACTCAGCTGTGTAACACACAACCTGTAGATACCACAGAAGAAGAAATCAGTGTTTTAAAAGACACTCAGCACATCTATAACACTGTTATAACTATTGATGTCTTACTGATTTTATATTTTCTACATCATCCATTTTAACTTATTTTAATTATTTAACTTTCATTTTTTTCTGTTATTGTATTATGATCTTTAATGTTTTGAACATGTTTTTATGTCTTTTCATGTGATGCACTTAGTGCATGTAATTTCTTTATTCTAAAGAACGTTGTGCTGCATTTCTTGAATTATTATATTTCTATTATTATTATTATTATTATTTTAAATATCCTCAAACAAAGAAACAAACCATCAGGACTGAGAAGACAAACATGTCTGCTGAACTGATCCAGGTTCATAGTTCAGGTTCAGCTCAGGTTAAACAACAATCAACATTGCTAACTATTATTTAGCTTGTTGTCTGTAAAGATGTAATTAGATCTTATCTCATTCGCATAATCAAGTTTATTATTACACCACAGTATAAACCATATAATGAGATGTTAAAATGTGTGACTTTGCCTCGCAGGCCTTCGTCTCTGGACGCCTACGTGTTTGGTCACTTGGCGCCCGTGCTGAAGTCCAAACTGCCCAACGGGAAACTGCAGCAGCATCTGAAATCCCTCGACAACCTCACCAACTTCTGCACCAACATCCTGCTGCTGTACTTCCCCCGGGATGGCCGAGGTAGCTGGGAACAAAAGCTGAACTCTGTGATTAAAACCTGGAGGGGAAGTTGTGGGTTTTCCCTTTCAGAATAATATGCTGGTTTTTGATTTTAAGAGCATTAATAACTGAAGTGTTACAGAAATAACAGTTTTGAGGGCGGCAGCAGTTTTAGTCTCAGCTGTTCTGGAATTGGACTAGAGGTTCCTATAACATCACTGAATGACATCATGTAAACCATGGCTGCTAAACAGATTGTCTCAGTGAAAACATCAACAATCGGTGAAAGTGTTTGTGTGGGAGGAGAGAAAATGTGGGAACAGATTAATGTCATTTAGAAAAAAGCTCCCAGATGTTTGTTGGATTCCTGCTTCAAAGCTTCTTTTCTTATATTCTGGTGTCTCATTTAAGGTTTTGGTCTCCAATGAATCTTGTTGGCCGACATCCTCCATGTTGTTTTTCAGAGAGCTCCAGTCAGAAGACGTCCCCTCAGCCAGAAGCCGGAGACTTCGATCACGTCCCCAACAAGCGGAGGAAGCAGTTCCTGTCCGCTCTGGTGGCTCTGGGCGCCATGCTGAGCTACGCCCTCCTGACGGGCATGGTGTCCATCCAGCACGTCCAGCAGGAGGCGTTGGAGGAGCCACCAGACATGGAGACCATCGGGTCCCACGACCACGAGGAGGAAGGAGATGGCTGAGGATGACATACAGAGGTTACTGTGGGACAATGTTGAGGATAAGATCCAGATGTTTTACTGTCACAGGACATGAGTCAGATTTGAGAATGAAGTCATCAGCACATCCAGGAGGATGTTGGTGATGTTTATGTACAGAAATAATTAAAGATCATTCTGTATTTTCTTTACGTGGAGAAACATCATGTTGTTAAATTCTGTTTCTTTTCTGTTTAACTTTTTTTTAAAACTTTTTTAAGAAGAAACATGATTTGACTTTTTCTTTTTTGTTAAACTGAGCTCACAGTTGACAGGTGAATGAATCATCACATGACAGTAACAATAAATCCAGAGATGAAACAACCTGAAGTTTGTTTTAATAAGCCGCTAACGTGACCTGACGAGGTCGTCACGCTTCACAGTGACAGACTCATGATGACGAGAACTAGAATCAGCTCCAGGTGGTTGTTTCCTCCACTGACCAGCCAAGTTACAGGACATATGGTCACAATCAGTTCATCCTCCAGTCCAAGTGAACATGCGTTAAATCTGAAGAAACTCCCTCAAGATGGTCTTTAGATCCCAAATTCAAGGAGCCAAAACTGTGTTGTGAGGTCACTGTGGCCTTGACCTTTGACCTTCAAACTGGACCATTCTGCTCCACACGATTTAGTGTCAGCGTTAAGTGACAAACATAAGAAATACTTTATTTATTCCAGGAAAATTATTTCTGCATTCTTTATTTGAAGCTAACGCTGAACAGCCTTAAACCTTCATTCTCTCTACTGACCATCAGGGGGCGACTCCACTGGCTGGAAACAGAGTCTGATTGTATTGAAGTCTATGGGAAAATGTCTCTACTTCTCTCTGATTTATTACCTCAGGAAACGTTTTCCTGATGAGTTTATGTCTCAGTCTCTAGTTTCAAGTCTTCAACACAACATGATGTTCATTTTTTTTAAATTATGCTTCATTTAGAGGAAAATAGACCATAAAGCAGGGGATGCATTAAGGCGGGGCTACCGTGTGATTGACAGACTGAACCTGACAATCAGGATAGAGGACAGAGCAGGTCAGATCCACCCCTCACTCCTCCTCAGCTCCTCCTCCAAATATGGTTTCTTCTGGTTTCAAAAAACAAGATGGCGACGGACAAATTACAAACTGAGGCTTCACAAACCAGTTGTGACATCACAGTGGGTTGACACCTGGTTTGAAGTCCCATCACCTGATGCAGGTTGAAGGATGTGAGTTACAACATCCTCTAAATGTCTGAGTCTCCGCTGCTGCTGACTGTGGTCGTTTTGATCAGGTTTACACATGAACCTGTTTTAAACTGTAGAATAGCGTGTTAGCATGTTTGGTTCAGGTGCTAGCTTGTTTAGCCTGTAGCTAAAGGTTTAATATTTGTGATTCAAACAGGTTCAGATGTGTTGGTTCATTGCTGAGAGTTGATGATAATAAATGTGAACCAGGTCAATACAATGAACAGGAGCCAACTGTGTGTCAGTCAAACTCCCGTTAAATACTCGCTAACAGCTGCTTTTACTCTGCTAGCATCTTTGTTAGCGTCACTACAAACCCAACGCTGCCTTATTCAGGTGAAACAGACCATAATATGATATGAGATGTTTACCTGTTGTGGGTGGCTCACAGTGGGTGTGGTTAACCTGGTTAAAGACATCACTTCCTGTTAGTAGTAAAGAGGCTAAATTGAGATAAACTGATGAGACACAGCAGCAGTAAATAATCTGAGCTAATTCACCTGTGAATCTACATTTAGCTGAAGTTCAGTCTGATTGGTTGGAGAGAAAACTGTAGGAGTCTGTTCAGTTATTGGTGTTCAGACAGAAATGGTTGTTAACATTCATAATAAATGAGTCTGGTTATAAATTAATAGTGATGATAATGATAAATCATGACAAAGTTCTAGTCAGCGGTAGGAGATGATTTCAGTATAAACTGCAGTTATTTTAAACCAGATTTTCACAGACAGGAACATGTTGGTGTCTCCAGATGAGTGAGATCATCACCAAAAATATCCTGGAAAAGTCCTGGAAAATGATCCTGAGACAAGAGTAGGAATCCTGTGTGTGTCCTTCATGTAGAGAGGGTGGTGGGGGGGGGGTTCATGTCCCACCTCAGAGCTGCAGTTAGTCCTCACCTTCTTATGAAGTGTGAGCATCTGCCCCTCACCTGAGTCTGATCCAGGGTCACAGGACACAGACAGAGTTGGGGGGTCGGTAGGACCCTCAGGGGCCCTCACAGGTAACCGCCCGGATATTATGAGGCTAACGTAACCTGGAAGAACAACACAGCAAACGCACACCAGCCGAGGAGACGACAACATCTGTGTTTGTGTTGTGCAGAGAGGTTAATGGGAACAGTTTTTTGACTTGAGCTTGCCCACAGAGCCAACCCCCCCACCCCACCCCCACTCCAGAGTCTCCACCCGTCCTGACCGGGTCCGGACCCCGGGGACTTACAGCTGCACATGACGCCATCACACAGGAATCCTGGCCTGGCTCCTGTTCACCACGCTGCTGTTACTGTGAGTGTGAGCTGCTGGCCCTCTGTTGTGATGGTTCCTGCTGAGCTGGTCTGAGCTGATCTGAACTGGTCTGAGCTGGTCTGGTCTGATCTGGTCTGATGTGGTCTGAAGTGGTCTGAAGTGGTCTGATGTGGTCTGAACTGGTCTGGTCTGATCTGGTCTGATCTGGTCTGACCTGGTCTGATGTGGTCTGATCTGGTCTGAACTGGTCTGGTCTGAAGTGGTCTGATGTGGTCTGAACTGGTCTGGTCTGGTCTGAAGTGGTCTGATGTGGTCTGAACTGGTCTGAAGTGGTCTGATGTGGTCTGAAGTGGTCTGATGTGGTCTGGTCTGGTCTGAAGTGGTCTGATGTGGTCTGAACTGGTCTGAAGTGGTCTGGTCTGGTCTGAAGTGGTCTGATGTGGTCTGAAGTGGTCTGATGTGGTCTGAAGTGGTCTGGTCTGGTCTGATGTGGTCTGGTCTGGTCTGAACTGGTCTGGTCTGGTCTGGTCTGAAGTGGTCTGATGTGGTCTGAACTGGTCTGAAGTGGTCTGAAGTGGTCTGGTCTGGTCTGAACTGGTCTGGTCTGGTCTGGTCTGAACTGGTCTGGTCTGGTCTGGTCTGAACTGGTCTGATGTGGTCTGAAGTGGTCTGAAGTGGTCTGATGTGGTCTGAAGTGGTCTGAAGTGGTCTGAACTGGTCTGATCTGGTCTGAAGTGGTCTGAAGTGGTCTGGTCTGGTCTGAACTGGTCTGGTCTGAAGTGGTCTGAACTGGTCTGATGTGGTCTGGTCTGGTCTGAACTGGTCTGGAAACAGTCTGAGGAGCAGAGTCTAAGGTTCCCGGTGGTTTTTACACTGAGCAGTGTTTCAGTCCCGACTCAACAGAGGAGAGAAGGAGTCAAACTGCTGCTGTCGGACGGGGGTGGGGAGGGGTGGGGGGGGGTTCCCTCCCCTCCCCTCCCCTCCCCTCCCCTCCCCTCCCGTCACCTGCTGTTAAACGCAGGTTTCCATGGCAACGCTCCAGAATCAGAAACAAACAGTCCTGAAGTGTGAGAGGAGGTCTGCAGAGAAAACCACAGCGCTCCTTTGTTCCACTGATTTAACGTCTGAGGATTTTCACAAACTCCCAGTTCACATTCGCCTGGATGAGCAGACACCACCCATTCAACTCTTCAGACACAGTGATCCAGGGCCCCGGGGCCCCACGCCCCTGGATCACTGTGTCTGTGGTCAGGATTTCAGAAAAATACTGAGATTATAAACCCAGATTCTCTAGCAGGACTCCACCCACCTGATGAGCCGCCAATCAAACTCTGTACAATTAAAGAAAGACTCCATTTTATTTATTGAACTTATTATTTCTTGATTTAACTCTTTATTATATTTCATTATAAAATCTCTTTTATCTTGAGTTTTTAACTGCGAACAGTAAAGTTTTAGAATTTTTATTTGTTTACACATGAACAAAATCTACTAATTAAAGGAAATGTAAACAGAGACACAGCAGCCTGAGGGAGTCGTTGAAAACTGAACTGAACGAATTCCAGAAAATCCTTCTCTTTAAGGACAACATGACTCATGATGACCCACGTCCTCCCTCCAGGACCTGCTTCCTGTGACGTCTTCGGACTCTGGCTCGTCCTGTAGTTCTCACAGACCTCTGAGGTGCGTTTGGGTCATGATCCTGCTGCAGACCAGAGGGTGGAGCCTGTCTCAGAAGGGTGGAGTCAGCTCAGTACAGGTGTCCACCCCCAGAGTAAAACCCCAGTGTCTGGTCTTGTCTCCCCTCCGGAGACGTGGTTTAGAAACTTGTCTGAGACCAGGAGCCTGACAGGACTGATGCTGACTGGAGTCTGTGTGAAGCTGCTGGTCTGTCTCTCAGGGAACTCGTGATCTCGCTCCTTCAGAGACCTTCAGTCCAGATGGTCTGACTCTGAGACACTTTCTGACACTTTCCACCGTCACTGCGTAGTGATCAGTCGCCTGCTGGAAACCTGAGGCCCAGCCTTGTTTAGAGCAGGTAACTCTGCTGCAGACAGAGTTACCTGAACACCTGCTTCACTGGAGAGACACGCCCCTTCAGTGTGAACGGGTTAATGTGACGTCAGAGTCTCACAGGACATGACTTCCTGTTGTTAGTGTTTCTGGGCCCTGAGCGCCGACCCTCAGGTGTACCTCAGACGGGTTCTGACTGGACCACACTGCAGTGAGGGGGGCTCACGTTCTGGTCTGGGGCCCTCTGCTGCGTCGCTGCAGGACTAAGTGGAGGTCCAGAACAAAGGCTGAATGGACAGCAGAGAGACTGAGAGCAGCTCCTGACCTCTGACCTCTGACCTGCTACTGGTAACAAAGGACTGGTGTGATGGATGGAGGCGTGTCCTGTTCACTGCTGCTCATTCATCAGTCGGTCCATCAATCAGTGACCAAACAAGGAATCCAGCCAATAATCAGCAGATTCATTGAAAATGAACATAAATTATTGATTAATGTTTTCATTTCCTCTGTTTTCTCTCCAGACTAAATATAACACATGCAGTAAAACTGTAAATTCAGATATATAAAATAAATGTTATCAGCTGTGACAGTTCAGCTTCACTATTACAACATGAATATTTATTATTAAAATAACTGATTGCTTATATCAGACTTTATTCTGAAAGTCTCTTCATGTCTCTACTGTAGAAATAAAAATAAAAATTCAAACTTATCATCTGGACTTTATGAGTGAATTCATTAATTATCGATTATAGATTCTACAGTCTGTGTCATAAGTAAACAGATTTCAGCTGTTTGAGCTTCAGCTGCTCACCTGTTACCTGCCGCCGTGAGACATGCGCAGTGCAGTCGTTAATAAAAACCAGTAAACCTCAGTAGAGTCTCTGCAGTCGCGCGCTTTATGCTAATCACCGTGCGCGCACGCGCCTTCCGGAGCAGCGCGCGCCAGCAGCAGCAGTTTGGCTCGTGAACCGACCGTTAGTTCCTCCGGTTCTCCTGCTCCGGTTCTCCTGCTCCGGTTCTCCTGCTCCGGCTCTCCTCCGGCTCTCCTCCGGCTCTCCTCCGGCTCTCCTCCGGCTCTCCTGTCCCGGGCTCCGGACTCCGGGTCCCGCTGTCCGTCTGTCCCGGTCCGCTCGGTTCTCCGCTCAGGGTCTGGTCCGGAACGACCCGTCCGCTCGGACCCGGTTCTCCTCGGTCTGGTCCAGTTTTGGAGGCAGTCTCCGGCTCGGTCGGCCCGGTTCGCCCTCCTCCAGGTCCGGTCCAGACATGGGTTGGACTGTCCCGGTTCTGCTGTCGGTGCTCTGCGCTCAGCTCGCGGCGGGAGTCCCGGACGGACCGGACGTCCAAGGTAAGAGGACCTCACTGGGGTCCGCGGGTCATCTGGTACCAGAGAAAGTACCTTTAAACTGAGTATTCATGTGTACTCTGTGTACTCAGGTAGAAATTCGAGGTACTTGTACTCCGTTAGTTCCTGAGAGCTCGATGATCTTTAAAGGCTGAAACTGTTATTTTCATTATCAATGAATCTGCTGATTATCATTTTCGATGAATTGATTAATCGGTAACAGGAAGCACAAACTGGGTCCGGATCCGATCCGTGTAGAGTCCAGCTGATCTGGATTCTGCTCTCAAACTGGGTCAGAGTTTTTAATGACGATACTTTTCATCATTGATCAGTCTGTAATCGATCAGAGACCTGTGCTGGTTCTCACAGACCGAGGTGACGTCACACTAGAAAATAATCAATCGATGGTCAAACAGCTGCGGATCGACTAATGGACTGATGTTTGCAGCTCGGACAGATTCTGGTCCAAGGAGAAAGTTTTGGACCAGAACCAGTTGAGGTCTGCGGTGTTTGTGTGGGCCCTGACCCCTGGTTCCTGCAGGTGTGACAGGTAGTTCACCATCACCCGTAACCATAGCAACAGCTTGTACACAGAACATGGTTGTATGAGAAACTCCTCTCTCTGTAACAGATGCTCTTATCACCATCACAACAATCAATATCAATCAATAATCAATGTTCCAGATCTGCTGCTGCTCTGCAGGTTGTCAACATTAATTAGTGTGGATTCATTTAGCTGTAAGACTGTAGGTTCCTGCCTACAGCTGATCACAGCTCTAACTTCAGTTATTGACAAATGATTAAATGTATTGATTGAGAGGATCCATATCCAGACTGTTGGACGAAGTGTGACACTCGGAGTTCTCTATGGACCGTGTCTGTCGGTTCTCCGCTCTCTTCACGTCAACAACAACATCCTCACGTCAACAACAACATCCTCACAAACAGTGGTACGAATTATGATATTCCATCTCCTCCTCCTCCTCCTCCTCCATCTCCTCCTTCTCCATCTCCTCCTCCTCCTTCTCCATCTCCTCCTCCTCCTCCTCCATCTCCTCCATCTCCATCTCCTCCTCCTCCTCCTCCTCCATCTCCTCCTTCTCCTCCTCCATCTCCTCCTTCTCCTCCATCTCCTCCTCCTCCTCCTACCTTTCCTCCATCTCCTCCTTCTCCTCCTACCTTTCCTCCTCCTCCTCCTCCTCCTCCTCCTCCTCCATCTCCTCCTCCTCCTCCTACCTTTCCTCCATCTCCTCCTCCTCCTTCTCCTCCTTCTCCTCCTCCTCCTCCTACCTTTCCTCCTCCTCCTCCTTCTCCTCCTACCTTTCCTCCTCCTTCTCCTCCTACCTTTCCTCCTCCTCCTCCTTCTCCTCCTACCTTTCCTCCTCCTTCTCCTTCTCCTCCTCCTCCTCCTCCTTCTCCTACCTTTCCATCTCCTCCTTCTCCTCCTACCTTTCCTTCTCCTTCTCCTACCTTTCCTTCTCCTCCTCCTCCTACCTTTCCTCCTCCTCCTACCTTTCCTTTTCCTCCTACCTTTCCTTCTCCATCTCCTCCTTCTCCTCCTACCTTTCCTTCTCCTCCTACCTTTCCTCCTCCTCCTACCTTTCCTTCTCCATCTCCTCCTTCTCCTCCTACCTTTCCTTCTCCTCCTCCTCCTACCTTTCCTTCTCCTCCTACCTTTCCTTCTCCATCTCCTACCTTTCTTTCTCCTCCTCATACCTTTCCTTCTCCTCCTCCTCCTACCTTTCCTTCTCCATCTCCTCCTTCTCCTCCTACCTTTCCTTCTCCTCCTCCTCCTACCTTTCCTTCTCCTCCTACCTTTCCTTCTCCTCCTCCTCCTACCTTTCCTTCTCCTCCTACCTTTCCTTCTCCATCTCCTACCTTTCTTTCTCCTCCTCATACCTTTCCTTCTCCTCCTCCTCCTACCTTTCCTTCTCCTCAGTGATTGACGTGTTGAGCCTTCAGGACTCGAGGCAGAGCGTGGCAGCGGTGGAAAAGCTGTCTGGTGGTCTGAGCGCGCTCAGTGACGTCTACGTGGTGTCGACGCTGCGGTTGCCGGCGAAGCTGGGCGGAGTCCTGCTGGGTGTCTACAGCAAACAGGACAACAGGAAGTACCTGGAGGTTGCTGTCATGGGGAAGATCAATAAAGGTTGGTGGACATTTAAATTAAACCTCCTTAACCTGCAATAAACCAAACCTCATTCAAATTCTGTTCAATTTAAATTCTGGAGGAATCAGTGTTTCCAGATCTGAAGTTAAACTGAAGCAGCATGAAGAACATTTCCATGGAAACATGGAGGCTGTGAGGTTAATGATAATTAGGATTGGAGGGGGTAGGGAAGGAAAAGGAGGTAAGGAAGGAAAGTATTCATTTCCCTGAACAGGTTCTAGTAGCCACTGAGGGGGTTTGGTCTGGTCTGAGCAGCTGGTCTCTGCTGGACTTCAGAGTCCTGCAGAGGACGGGGTTGTGGCTCTGGTTCTGTGGTTGTGTTTTGATGACAGACTGAGGTCCACTGCTCTGACAGAATGATCACTATGATCTCATTTACAGTGAGTGTGTTTGTGTTTTCACCTTTGACCTCAGGCAGGATAATGACATCATCATTACAGCTGTCAGTCACTGCTCAGATGTTTAGATTGATGAGCTGATGGAGGCGGAGCCTGTTCTGTTGATTGAAACTCTTGTTAGAGGCTCATTAATAAAGATTCAGAGAGTCATAATAATAATAATAATAATAATAATGAAGATGTTTTTGTTTTGTGTGTTGAAGTAACAGTTTCAGTCATCTGTGTTTCTGCTTTTTAAAAATCTGAACTGTCTCATTCAACACTGATCTCATTAAAATAGAGCTGCAACTAATGATCTTTATCATTATCAATTAATTCAATCAATTAACTGTTTGGTCTATGAAAAGTAAGAAATAGTTAAAAATTTCCCACAGTGACATCTTCAAGAGTCTCGTTTTATCTCCAGTTGAAATGTGACTAAATCCATTAATGAATGATCAGAAAAGCTGCTGATTAATTTCTGTCAGCTGACTCGTTGCAGCTGGAACATCTGTCGAGCTGTAACCACCAGGAGATGAATCCTCCGCTCAACAGGACACAGAAATAAATTCTCAGTGGTCTCGGTTGTTCTGACCCAGATTCTGATCAGTTGATTCTGTCTCATGGACACAGTCTCATCAAACAGCTGATCACTGTAGGAGGAAATGGAGCATTTGTTGGGGACTATTTTCAGTGGCGGATTGATCCACATTAGGTTCTGTGAGTGTTTGGTGCAGCAGGGACAGAGTCAGTGTTTCACCTTCACTTCTTCTTTCTCTCCAGGTTGTTTTATTTTCATTGGTCAGTTTCCTGGTGATGTCAGCTGCCCACAGTCCTGCTTCACTCTGTTTCTTCTTCTTTTCCATTTTCTCATCCAGAGGGAACATGGACCGGTTGCTCTGATCTACGGTGGCTGAGCAGGGACAAACCTCAGCTGTTTTCATTACTGGTTGATGTGTTTGTTGTGTTTGTGACGGTTTTGTTCATGTCCTGGTTTATAAAGCATCAGAACCTGAGTCTGGACTCTCCTCCTCCTCCAGTTCTGGTCCGTTACGTCAGAGCCGACGGGAAGATCCACACCGTCAACCTGCAGAACGCCAACCTGGCCGACGGGCGGACTCACTCCATCATCCTGAGGCTGGGAGGGCTTCACCGTGACAACATGAACATGGAGCTCTACGTCAACTGCCGATTGGCCGACTCCAGCCAGGGCCTGCCGCCGCTGGTCCCTCTGCCCAGAGAGGTGGAGATGGTGGAGATCAGACACGGACAGAAGGCCTACGCCCGACTGCAGGTCAGACACATGAAGGGCTTCCTGTCTGTCAGCAGCTGGTTCAGTCAGTCCATCGATCAAAAATCAATAACCAATAACATGAGTCTCTGGGTTTGAAGTCATTTAGACAATTAATCAGTTAATCAGTTAATCAATCTCCTCAGACTGAAGCTGTGGTGGCATCACTGAGCTGCTCATTACAGCTGAGACTGAAAATAAAGAACCAGGGTCCTGAGGGAGGGAGGGGTCAGCACAACCTCTACTGCTCGCCCCACGGTCCTGGAGGTCACAGGTCCTGGAGGTCACAGAACCAGACACAAAGACCCAGATCCAGATTCAGAGACCCTGAACCAGACACAGACACCCTGAACTTGAGTCCAGTACAGACCAGAACACACCTGCGGCAGGTCTATACAGGTGGACGGTGGATTAAAGGGTTAAAGGTCTTTATTGTTGTGGCGCACTGAGACCTGGATCATCTGCTCCTGTTTCCTCTCTCGCAGGGCGCCGTGGAGTCCCTCAGACTGGCTCTAGGGGGCAGCGTAGCTAAAGCTGGAGCTCTGACTGACTGTCCATTCCAAGGAGACTCCTCAGCCTACAACTCAGGTGAGCTCACCTCACGTAACTTCAGTCCTCTACAACCCAGGTAGACCGGGACCAGGTCAGGGTCAGGTTGTTGGGAGTCATCATTCCATCACTCAGAGACTCAGGTGTCTCCAGCAGGTGACAGGAGCTGAGCTGAGGCTCTGCTGGTTTGTCATGTGACTCAAACAGGTGTTCAGGAGACAGCGTCAGGTGACCCACACACTCAGTCAGTTTGGGGTGGGGGGGTCATTCTATGACTCTGTCACCTGAGACTCACCTGTGTTTGTTTTTCAGTGAGCGGGGAGGTGAACTCCATCCTGGGTGAGTCTCCACTAAAACCACCGCTCCATCCAAACTGATGACACCTGACAGTAATCAATAATCACACCTGATAACTTTCATCTCAGGTGACCACACCAAGGCTCTGATTGGTCAGCTCATCATCTTCAACCAGATCCTGGGAGAGCTACGACAGGACATTAGAGAACAGGTGAGACAGGACATCACAGGACAGGTGAGACAGACAGGACATCAGAGGACAGGTGAGACAGACAGGACATCAGAGGACAGGTGAGTCAGAGGACAGGTGAGTGGATGTACCTGTAGAGCTAACTGGTCTTCTCGTCCCCAGGTGAAGGAGATGGCTCTGATCAGAAACACCATCCTGGAGTGTCAGGTTTGTGGTGAGTCAGCAGTTCTCTGTCCTGTTGTTAACACACCTGTGTTGGACACCTGAGGACATGATTGAAGACAGTCGGTGTCTCTGCAGGTTTCCATGAGCCTCGTTCCCGCTGCTCCCCCAACCCCTGTCACAAAGGTGTTTCCTGTATGGAGAGTCTGCAGTATCCTGGATACACCTGTGGACCCTGTCCACCTGGAAGCACCGGCAACGGGACGCACTGTCGGGACATCGACGAGGTGGACACACATCAACAACACAAACACAACAACTACACAACAGCAACCCAACAGTGATACTGGTGTGGACATTAACTTTACCCCCCCCCCCCCCCAGTGTGAGCTGCAGCCCTGTTTCTCTCCTGGAGCCTGTGTGAACACTGTGGGCGGGTTCAGCTGTCAGCCCTGTCCTCCTGGTCTGTGGGGGGCGCCACTGGCTGGAACTGGACTGGACTACGCCAAGACACACAAACAGGTCTCACACACACACTCACACACACACACACACACACTCACACACAGTGTGGGGCTGTGGTAGACAGAGGTGCGCTTGTTTTCTACTCCAGTGCCTTTTTACACAGAACCGGGTGTTGTGTGCTGCAGTGTGTGTGTTCATGTGTGTTTGTATGAAGTGAAGCTGAGTTGTGTTTTTAAACTGCAGCAGCTCATTAACACTTGACACTGTGTGTGTCCTCAGGAGTGTGTAGACATCGATGAGTGTGTGGATCTACCTGACGCCTGTGTGTCAAACTCTGTCTGCATCAACACTGTGGTGAGTCCATGTCGCTGACAACAGCTGATCTGTAGTCAGCTGACACTCAGGGGGGCGGCGCCCTCTGGTGGACGCTCGGCTCTGACGCCGTTTCTTCTCTCTCAGGGCTCTTATAAGTGTGGCGGCTGTAGACCTGGTTTCCTCGGCAACCAGACGTCAGGTTGCTACCCCAGGAAGTCGTGTGCTGCATTGACCTTTAACCCCTGCGACACCAACGCCCACTGCACCATGGAGAGGAACGGGGAGGTTTCCTGCAGGGTGAGGATGCTGCTGGCTCGGTCATGTGACCTCAATGTCTCTGTGACATCATAACTGCAATGAGATGACATCAACCAACATGATCTGTGTGTGCGTGCGTGTGTGTGTGTGTGCAGTGTAATGTGGGTTGGGCAGGTAATGGTAACACGTGTGGAGTGGACACAGACATTGACGGGTACCCGGACCGCTCTCTTCCCTGCATGGACAACGACAAACACTGTAAACAGGTCAGACACATATTTTACATTCAGTTCATCGTCTTCATCAGTGGAGGAGGAGCAAAGAGAAAACACAGTTTAATAGATTTAATGGTGAAGAATCTGAAAGAGTTTATCAAAGGTTAAAGCTCCACACAATCTAAAGGTAGATGTCCATGTGTTTGTGATTATAAAGCAGGTCTAGGTTCTATATTAATACTGTGAAAGTATCAAAGCCTCAGTCCACAGAGAAATGCACACAGCCTGTATTCAGAAACTGAGCCTTAAATTTCGCTCAATAATAGTTTGTGGATTCTCACAGTCAAAATATGTTTATGCTAGAAACCCATTTTCTAAATATGAGACTTGATCTTTAACATGAATATTAGTGAACAGTAAAATCATTTCATCATCTGCATCGTGCAGGAGTTTGTAGTTTATAGAGTTTGTGTATTAATGACATTTTATAGTTTATGATATTTTCCCATTTTTATATTTTATTGTTCAATGTTTCTGTTCATATTGAAGCTGTTTTGTTTTATTTTTCTAGTTTTTCTTCTTTTGTCTTTATTATTGTGAACCAAAGCAAATTCCTCATGTGAAAAACCTGATTGTGTGTGTGTGTGTGTGTGTCCACCAGGACAACTGTGTGTTCACTCCGAACTCTGGTCAGGAGGACGCCGACAACGACGGGATCGGAGACCAGTGCGACGAGGACGCAGACGGAGACGGCATCAAAAACGTGGAGGTGAGACAGGAACAACGCAGCGAGATCTTCTGTCCACAATTCTCTGCTGCTGAAGACCCTGAAACACCTCGTTTCTTCTGTACATCACTGTGTGACTCATTTGCATAACTCCGCCCACTGGCTGTTTGTATGTTGTTGTGGCTTGATGCCCTCAAACAAAGCTGGTTCGAGCAGAGGCTAGTTTTAGCCTGTTGCCATGACTACAAGACACAGCTTCCCTTTGTATGTACTAACCCCGGTGCAGGTCCAGTTGTATTAGCAGCGTTGGTGTTTCCTGGCGGCTCAGGTACAGACTGAGCAGGTGACTCAGACTCACACAGTTTTGTTCAGGTGAGGGAGATGTTAGCGCACATACTAACAGCTTTAACTTCAGAAGAGGAAACAAGTTTGTGTGAAGCTACCTGTCCGTCAGTCAGGTGGCTCCTCAGGTGTTGTTCCTCTTCGAGAGCTTCAGATCCTGGTTTCTGGTCCTCAGCTGGTTTCACCTCCTCATCTGAGGTTTTACATGTGGACACAACCTGTAGAAAACTGAATCAGTTCTGTTGTGGGCTCTCTGCTTTTATCCTCAGCTCAGTGAAACAGGAGTAAAACAGACACCTCTCCTCTCTTCTCACCTGTCTCCTCCTGTCCTCCTGCAAGCCTCTGTCTTTAGACACGACCATGAACATCTGAATAATCATTTCTCTGTCCCCTGTCCCTCAGGATAACTGCCGGCTGGTCCCTAACAAAGACCAGCAGAACTCAGACAGCGACTCGTTCGGAGACGCCTGTGACAACTGTCCCAATGTCCCCAACAGTGACCAGAAAGACACCGACAGCAACGGACAGGGAGACGCCTGCGACCAGGACATCGATGGAGACGGTAAGAGACGCCGGTCTGTCTCCAGGAGACAGATGAGGAGGGAAGCAGCTTCCTGTCCTGCTGACAGTCCTCAGGACAGACAGACGGTCTCTGAGCAGCTGCTGATCAGTCATCAACTTTACTGAACCTGTGTGTGGGGAGGTCGTCCAGCCTCGTTTTCCCAGCGTGCACCTGCATATGTGTGATAGGTCAGGATCTGTCTGCTGAGATCAGGTGATTGATCGCTCACAGAGCAGCGAGTCAGGTGACAGTCAGGTGTGTGATGAACAGAGCAGCCTGCAGGTGGAGCCTCATCTACATCCTGTTTCTCTGAGTGAGAGAGAACATGATGACACTGTTTGTGTGTGTGTCTCTTCAGGTATTCCCAACGTTCTTGATAACTGTCCGAAGGTGCCGAACCCGATGCAGACAGACAGAGACAGGGACGGGGTGGGAGACGCCTGTGACAGCTGTCCTGAGCTCAGTAACCCGATGCAGGTGAGCCTCAGCTCCTGTTGTGGTGCTGACTCATTGACACGCCCCCTCCTGGACCAGTGACATCACCTCTGTCTCCTCTCTTTCTCAGACGGACGTCGACAACGACCTGGTGGGAGACGTTTGTGACACCAATCAGGACACGTATGTGATTAACACACACCTATGTGTCTGTGATGTCATCAGTGTGAAAACCACCTGAGCCCTTCTGACTGTGTCCAGACGATCAGACTTTGTCCTCGTCCTGCAGGGACGGAGATGGTCACCAGGACAGCAGAGACAACTGTCCAGACATCCCCAACAGCTCCCAGCTGGACTCTGATAACGACGGCCTCGGAGACGACTGCGACCACGACGATGACAATGACGGCGTCCTCGACGACTACGACAACTGCCGACTCATCGTCAACCCCAACCAGAAAGACTCTGACGGTGAGAGAGGACAGAAGAAGCTGCCTGATCTACTTATTATAGATCTATGACCTGGGAGAGATCAGCTGCTGTTCCCACATCTGACTGTCTCTCTCTCTCTCTGCCTGCCCCCCTTTCTCTCTGCCTGTCTGTCTCTCTCCTCAGTGAACGGCGTCGGGGACGTCTGTGAGAACGACTTTGATAATGACGCCGTGCTGGATTTGATTGACGTGTGTCCGGAGAGCGCTGAGGTCACTCTGACGGACTTCAGAGCCTATCAGACCGTCATCCTGGACCCGGAGGGAGATGCCCAGATTGACCCCAACTGGGTGGTGCTGAATCAGGTGACCCCCAACCTCATGTCCCTGATGTGGAAACTGATAAACGTGGTGGTTTCCAGGTGACAAGGAGCATTAGAGGCTCTGAGAGGACCAGGCTGAATTTACCTGATGACGGCTCACATGAAAGGTTTTCAGACAGTTTTTGAAAAACCAGGTGTCCTGAAACCAGAAGGACTGAACTAACCTGTCCTCAGTAGAGCCTGTCACCGTCCAGGTGAGTCCTGCAGAGCCTCTGACCTGACGCAGCAGAGCTCCATGACACTGAGACCATGATCCTGAGACAGGTGTGTTACCTGTTGACATGACATCATAGTGTCCATACAGCTGAGTGTGACATCACAGCGTGACATCAGTGTTCATACAGCTGTGACTCACCTGTTGCTAGATTACACCTGTGATGTCACTCAGGTGTGTTGGGTCAGAACCCTTGATGACGAGCACAGACCTGACTGTTGCCGTGTTTTCTTCAGGGTATGGAGATCGTGCAGACGATGAACAGCGATCCTGGTCTTGCTGTGGGTACGTGTGTTCACCTGAACCTCTATTAGACCACCTCAGTCCTGCTCCTCGTGTAGACCGTCTGCTCCGTGTGTGTCTGCAGGCTACACGGCGTTCAATGGCGTCGACTTCGAGGGGACGTTTCACGTCAACACGGTGACAGATGACGACTACGCTGGCTTCATCTTCGGTTACCAGGACTCCTCGAGTTTCTACGTGGTGATGTGGAAACAGACGGAGCAGACGTACTGGCAGTCCGTCCCCTTCAGGGCCATGGCCCAGCCCGCCCTGCAGCTCAAGGTCTCTACGGGGTTCTAGTCTTGGTTAGAGTCCAGCTGTCTCATGGTGACTGACTGTGTTCTCCTGGTCCTGCAGGCGGTAAAGTCTCAGACCGGACCAGGTGAGTTCCTGAGGAACGCTCTGTGGCACACCGGAGACACACCTGGAGAGGTGAAGCTGCTCTGGAAGGACCCACGAAACGTCGGCTGGAAGGACAAGACCTCGTACCGCTGGCAGCTGAGCCACCGGCCGCAGGTCGGATACATCAGGTAAGACCACCACCAGACCTGCAGGTGGACTACAACCTAAACCAGACCTGAGGGAGTCTAAAGTAGACCTGAGACCTCAAACCAGACCTGCAGGTAGACCCTGCTTACTTAGACCCTTAGTGCTCTGTAGTGCTGATACTGTAATGCTCTGTGTTACCGAAGTACAGATACTAGTGTACTCTGTAGTACTGATACTGCAGTATCTGGAGTACTCTCCCAGCCTGCAGCTGCATCTCTTCCACTCGTCTCTCTCTTCTTTTTTTACTACATTCCTTCCCCTCTGAAACTTCTTTGTGGCTCCGGGCCCCCCGGTACTCTATTGTACTCGTCTCCATGACAACCAAAGCCCTGGCAAAAATCTGCCTCTGCAGCCGTTGATATGCAGATCAGACGGAGACGCACTGAAAAACTTCATCTGAGTTTGACTGAAGAGTCAGAACAAACCAGTGATGAAGTCAAACGTGTTCATGTGACCTACATACATGTGACCTACATACATGTGATCTACATACATGTCACCTACATACATGTCATCTATGTACATGTGATCTACATACATGTCACCTACATACATGTGATCTACGTACATGTGATCTACATACATGTGACCTACATACATGTCATCTACATACATGTCATCTACGTACATGTGATCTACGTACATGTGATCTATGTGTATGTGATCTACGTACATGTCATCTACATTATTGTCATCTACGTACATGTCATCTACATACATGTCATCTACATACATGTGATCTACGTACATGTGATCTATGTACATGTGACCTACATACATGTGATCTACATACATGTGATCTACGTACATGTGACCTACATACATGTGATCTACATACATGTGACCTACATACATGTCATCTACATACATGTCATCTACGTACATGTGATCTATGTACATGTGATCTATGTGTATGTGATCTACGTACATGTCATCTACATTATTGTCATCTACGTACATGTCATCTACGTACATGTCATCTACATACATGTCATCTACATACATGTGATCTACGTACATGTGATCTACGTACATGTCACCTACATACATGTGATCTACGTACATGTCATCTACATACATGTCATATACGTACATGTGACCTATGTACATGTGATCATGTGACCTAGTGTCAGTGCTGTGAGGAGCCTCCTGCTCTTTTCTGATCTGTTCACTGATCAAACACATGTCACCTACGTACATGTCACCTACATACATGTGATTCAATTCAATTCAATTCAATTTTATTTGTATAGCGCCAAATCATAATATACATTATCTCAAGGCACTTTACAGGGTCAGGTCCAGACCTCACTTTGTTACAGAGAAAAACCCAACAGTTCCCACAAAGAGCAGCGCTTGGTGACAGGGGGGAGGAAAAACTCCCTTTTAACAGGAAGAAACCTCCAACAGAACCAGGCTCAGGGTGGGCGGCCGTCTGCCTCGACCGGTTGGGTTTAGGAGAAGATAGAAAGAGAGGGAGGGGGAGGAGAGGGGAGAGAAGAGAGAGAGAGAGAGAGAGAGACTATGTATGTAGAGTATGATCTACATACATGTCACCTACGTACATGTCATCTACGTACATGTGATCTACATACATGTCATCTACGTACATGTCATCTACGTACATGTGACCTACATACATGTCACCTACGTACATGTGACCTACGTACATGTCACCTACGTATATGTCATCTACATACATGTCATCTACATACATGTCACCTACATACATGTCATCTATGTACATGTCATCTACGTACATGTGATCTATGTACATGTCATCTACATACATGTGATCTACATACATGTGACCTACATACATGTCATCTACATACATGTCATCTACATACATGTGATCTACGTACATGTGACCTACATACATGTGATCTATGTACATGTGATCTACGTACATGTGATCTATGTACATGTGATCTACATACATGTGACCTACGTATATGTCATCTACATACATGTCATCTACATACATGTGACCTACGTACATGTGACCTACATACATGTCATCTACGTACATGTGACCTACGTATATGTCATCTACATACATGTGATCTACATACATGTCATCTACATACATGTGACCTACATACATGTCATCTACGTACATGTCATCTACATACATGTCATCTACATACATGTGACCTACATACATGTCATCTACATACATGTCATCTACGTACATGTGATCTACGTACATGTGATCTATGTGTATGTGATCTACGTACATGTCATCTACATTATTGTCATCTACGTACATGTCATCTACATACATGTCATCTACATACATGTGATCTACGTACATGTGATCTATGTACATGTGACCTACATACATGTGATCTACATACATGTGATCTACGTACATGTCACCTACATACATGTGATCTACATACATGTGACCTACATACATGTCATCTACATACATGTCATCTACGTACATGTGATCTATGTACATGTGATCTATGTGTATGTGATCTACGTACATGTCATCTACATTATTGTCATCTACGTACATGTCATCTACGTACATGTCATCTACATACATGTCATCTACATACATGTGATCTACGTACATGTGATCTACGTACATGTCATCTACATACATGTCATATACGTACATGTGACCTATGTACATGTGATCATGTGACCTAGTGTCAGTGCTGTGAGGAGCCTCCTGCTCTTTTCTGATCTGTTCACTGATCAAACACAGATCGGTCCTGGTTTCAGACTGAGCCCCTGGTTCTGGAGCAGATTTAACAGGTCTGGACTCAGGTCCTTCAGTCAGGAGAGACTGAGGAAAAGGAGGAGCCAGGATCAGGGTCAGGACTCCACACATGTATATGCTCTGACAAGGAGTGAGTCCCTGTGTTAACCTCGAGGAGCGTTTGGTTTCTAACCCGGCGTGTCCCTGTGTTAACCTCGAGGAGCGTTTGGTTTCTAACCCGGCGTGTCCCTGTCCCTCTGTGTTCCAGGGTGAAGCTGTATGAGGGCACAGACATGGTGGCGGACTCAGGTGTTGTGGTCGACACCTCAATGAGAGGAGGGAGACTTGGCGTCTTCTGCTTCTCCCAGGAAAACATCATCTGGTCCAACCTGCGCTACAGGTGTAACGGTACGACCTCTGACCTGTCCTACCACACACACACACACACATATGTTTCAGCTTTGTGGCCTTCAGTAGAGCATGAGGATGATGATGATGAAGATGATGGTGGTCCTATATAAAAACGTCCCACTTTGTTTATGTGAAGTCGTTATTATCTCTGCAGGAAGCAGACATGATCGGCACAATATTGATCGTTAATAACAGACTGATTGTTGTTGTTGTCATGGTAACTGTCACTCATCATTACACTGGTTGGTTGTTGTTTCAGACACGGTGCCTGAAGACTTCCAGTTTCATCGTAAACAAGTTCTGATGCACATCCAGGTCTGAGAGCTGCAGACGGGCTCTGACTCACACACACACACACACACACACACACATACATCTCCATACACAGAGCCTGAACTTCTCTCAATCCACTTTAACTGTAGTGTGTGTGTGTGTGTGTGTGTGTGTGTGTGTGTGTGTGTGTGTGTGTGTGTGTAAGAGAGTGTGTGTGTGTGTGTGTGTGTGGCACACACCACATCAACAGTCAGTGAAACTCTGTGTCAGGAAACAAACAAGAAGCCTGGAGACATCAACTACAACTCCTATGGTGCATTTCACCAAGAAACAGCCAATCACAGAGCTTCACATTCGGCTGCGTTCTCTGTTAAAGGTTATTGATCAGTCAGTCCATCAGACCTCAGTCCATCAGACCTCAGTCCTCAGTCCCTCAGTCCTTAGTCCATCAGTCCATCAATCCCTCAGACCTCAGTCCATCAGACCTCAGTCCTCAGTCCATCAGTTCTTTTGATGAGTATTTTATTTTGAAATTGAGCTCTGTGCTGCAGCAGTTTGCCTTTTCTCAGAAGGTTTCAGGTTCAAGTTCAGGTTCAGGTTCAGGTTCAGTCGAACATTAACACCACAGAAGTAGCTGAGAACTATAAGCTAACGTCACAGAGGAGAGCAGCATGTTGCTTTAATGTTCCTGTGTATTTTCACATGTACAGATCTTTGTTGAAATAAACTCTCCACCTCCACTTGTCTGACTGATGCTGCTTTATGATGAGTTTTAGTTCACACTTCACACTCATTTTCTGATCTGGACTCAGTGAGACTGATGTCACACGCTTCACCTGTGAACTCGTCGTTCACACCTCAGGTCTCGTGCTCCAGTCACACAGGAGCAGCTCATACCTGCTGGACTTTCACCACAGACAGTCTAGTACCTGGTCCCAGAGCTGCACTGACGCCTCTGTCCTGTTGATCTGGTGGTGGGGGGTCGTGACCCCTGGGCCGGGGAGGCCGGGACAAGTGCAATATTGGAGGGGGGGGCATGACAACAGTGCACCGCATCCCGGACCTAACCGACCCTGGGAGGATACACACCACACACCCAGAAACACACACACACACACACACACACACACTAACTCTAACCCTAACACACATATTAATTAATTAATTAAATGTGTAATTTTTTATATTGTTATTATTTATCTTTCTAAATATCTATTATTGCAGTTTCTTGCAGCTTTCCTGTTCTCTGCACTGCCACTTTGCTGCTGTAACACTGTAAATTTCCCCACTCTGGGACTAATAAAGGCGATCTTATCTTATTTTATTAAACAATGAGAAAGTTCTAGTAGGAACCTTTCAGACGTTCCATAATTCTAGTGGTGGAACCTGTTGTATTTTGTCATGTTTCATTTGTAGAACATTTAAAAATGATTTCAGGACAAACAGGTCAACACTCACACATTAATACATCAGGGAGAATAATCCCATCATATATAAATAACACTGAAACCAGTCAGCATCATCAGCAGCTCCACTGTCTTGCTGTTCGTACATGTGGCTGTTAACACTCACACACTTACACTGAACTAACGGTTTCAATGCAGAGTATTTTTACAGTGTCATCGTTTTACTTTTACTGGTGTCAGAGTGTTTTTATCTGTTTCTGATGAACCAACAAATTAAAATCTGACCTTTCAAAAAACATGATGATGACATTTGAACAGTTTCCTTCCACAGGGAGGAAAAAGTGAGGTGGTGATAAAGTCTCTGTAGTTTATTATTGTACAGTTTATTATAGAAGTTTAGTATTATACAGTTTATTATAGAAGTTTATTTAAGTCTCAGAAGTCAAAATTCTGCCAAGCTTTTTTCATTCAGTTCTATGTTGATCATATTATTGATGAATAGTATTTAAATTAGTTCTGTGAGGTTCTAAAGACTGAACTGGTTTCACTCTGACTACATGAAAATCTGGAACATTTTCTGTGAACCGCCTGAGAACACGACGACTCGCAGACTGACACAAGTGATTTAAAGTGTTGTGTTTTGTATGAGAAATCTTTATTAGTTCGGTAACAACAACATTTCCTTCCGAGAAGTGGAGAAAAAGTAAAGAAAAGTTAAATGTGTTCCTCCGAGTTCAGGACAGAACCTGAGAAACGTTCTTTGTTTTCCTGCTGTTTGTTCAGATCAAATTAAAAGTTTCTGTTCTCAGATTTTCACACAGCCCAGAACTTTCTGCAGGACTCAGAGTCAAAGATTCAGAGATTCAGACCCTGACCTTTACGGATGTTTTCAGATGTTTACAGATGTTCTCTGTGCAGGTTCCTACAGTGGAAAACAAACAGTGACTCACCTCTGCAGCAGCCTCTGTCTCTGTTCTGTAGTCTCTGGTCTGTGGAGGGTCTCGGTCTGTCAGTCCTGGTATTGGTCTGGACCCCCCCCCCCCTTCCCCCTCCCCCCTCCCCTTCCCCCCTCCCCCTCCCCCCTCCTATAAAGCCTAACAAAGGCTCTGAGAGCTGCTCAGTGAGGCGTGGAGGGGCCCCGCTTCATGCTGAAAGGGCCAACAGCTTAACCTGCTAAACTCTGCTGGACCCTCCATCTGTGCATCACTGCATCGTTCAAACTCACACAACTTTATTTAAACTGTGCTGAGCAGCAGAGATGAAGCAGCTGGAACAGGTGAAGTGTTACGAGCTGCAGAGGAGGTCTGGACCTGGTCCACAGGAGCGTCTCAGAACTCAGCCTGAGGCTCTGAGGTCGTGACCTCAGGTCAACACCTGGTTTCACCTGAGACCTAATCAGCAGCCTCATGTTGTCAGTGTCAGTGCCCCCCCTGCTGCCTGTCTGATGCTACTGCAGCTCAGACTGATCAACACACCGTCACACTGGTGTGTGTGTGTGTGTTGTTAATATAAATAAGTTCAACCCGTGTTCACTGAAAACAGTTTGTACAGGTCTATGTTGTAAAATGTCCCGTCTGTTGTTACAGATGAACAGTGACTGATGCTTCAGCAGGTGTTCACAGGTGGAGCTGAACCAGTTTCATTTTATCAAACTTCACTTTAATTTTTCTGTGGGATGTGAATCTGTCAGATAAATACAGTGAGAACCTCTGATCTTTTATTAATGAAGTTCTTTATAAATTCATTCTACTCAGAATATGGAACCCAATCATTTAAAGTTGAAACTAAACTGAAGTTTCTGCCTCAGTTAAACGAAGCGACTGAAGGTTTCAAATAGACTCAACCTCCTGGAGGTCTGAGGTAAAAATAAACTGCTGCTGTGTGAGTCTGTGTGAGTCTGTGTGTGTGTGTGTGTGTGTGTATAAGTGTGTGGACAGTTGTCATGCAGCAGGTGCTGGTTGTTAGTGATTTATTTAGAAACGACTGAAGCTCCCAGTCAGCTGTGAACACACCACGAGGCAAAGACCAGAACCCAGGGTGGGACACTACAGACCTGAAGAGACCTGGACACACTTGGGCAGATCTAGACTGGGTCTGGACTGAGTGAGGACATGGACAGACTCTGCTGCTGAACCAGTTGGAGGTAAGAGACTGCTGTGGTCCTCAATAACCTGAGTCTAGAACTTAGAGACATCAGGTTTACAAAGATCTGATTCTGTTTGTTGTGTTGAGCTGAAAATCAGCAGAATTTTAGTTGATGTTTGGTGAATAACAACATGACATTTTGGTTTTAGCAGCAGTTACACTACAAATCACTTCAGTAAATGTGTCATGTCCATTTGAAAACACAGAACAAACACTTTCATTTTAAAAGCTCTAAATTAACAAATTCAGTAAATTATAAGGATACCCACAAACTTCCACATGAATTTGCTGCCAGCAGTGACATTAGACTAACACTGGTGTCACAGTCAGGACCAGACTGTATCTAGTGTTTTTACTGTTTGTTTAAAACCTTCACAGGTTTATTATAGAACCTGTGAACATCTAAAGATCTGAAGATCATTCTGGTTTTTTACCTTTTAAAATCCCATTAAATAGTGAGAATAGTATCATTCATTAAGTAAATCATGACATCATTGTTCCTGTGTGAATCAGTGGTCATTAGTAAAACACTGAGGATCTGGATTCAGAGCTTTGAGCTGTTTGTTGACCAACGACGTCACAACTGAGCAGCAGGAGACATCAAACTAAACTTCATTCCTCCAGCGAGGAGGTCACAAATCTCTACTGGTGAAGCTAGGCTAACACTTCCCCCTGCTTCTGGTCTCTATGCTAAGCTAGGCTAACACTTCCCCCTGCTTCTGGTCTCTATGCTAAGCTAGGTTAACTGTGTTCTTGTATAATACTGTAAGTCTCTGGCCAACTGGAGTTTAAATTTAGATGTCATTCTCCAACACACACACACACACACACACTACAGAGGACTGACGGTCAGCTGACTGCAGAGACACACTGTCAGGGTGGAAACTAGTCATCTGTACGTGATGATGATGTAATGATCACTGATTATTAACCAATGATTAATGATCTCTGATTAATTATCACTGATGAATTTGAAATGTGAGAAAATAAGTGACATAATCCCTCACCTGACCTGCTCAGTAACAGATGTGTTATTGAACATCATGAGTTTTGTACAGGTGGTTGTCATGGTAGCGCTGCTGTAGGACAGGTGTACCTAACAAAGTGCTCACTGAGCGTGTCGACATGTTTTCAAACATTTTTAATTATGCTTCTTAATTAATCAAATCACCACAAAGTAAACGACAGAAAACAACCTGGAGCCCCAAGATTTATTTTTTGTGACGATCTGTCTGTCAGTCATCTGTGACCAATGAACAAAGAGCGCTGCAGTAAGCCCCGCCCCCTTCGCCAGCTGCTGTTTGTTCTGCAGAAAAAAAACAAACAGAGAAGAGTCCATGTTCCAACAGCGAGGTGAACTCTGACCCCCCACCATTCTGAGCGAGGCACAGTCTGCCATCACATACAGCGTGTGTCCGTGATGTTCAGGAGCAGGACGGCGTTCTGAGCTCACCTCATTCATGGGTTTGATCCTGAGGATCGACGCTGACTCTGCAGGTAGGCCTCGTGTTCATTAACTGACCTTTAATTATTCAGGTGATCAGACAGACGACAGCTGACAAACATCCTCTGCTCTGAGATCAGATCACATGACACCAGGTCAGGTGACCCAACACTTTACTGTAGAGTGAATGTTAGAGAGCAGAGCTCAGGTGGTGACCTCACCTGCACATTCACACACTGAGATGCACTTCTTCACACACGTGAACAGGTGTGTGTGTGTGTAACCATTTGTTCTTTAGATTGTTGGAGATTCCATATATGTTCGTGGTAGTTAATGAAAGGTTGTGTTGAGGGGGAGATGGTTTATTATTGTTGATCTGGTTTAGAACCACACAGTCAGAGTGAGGACACGACATGTTCTCCATGTTCTGTGAGAACCTGCAGCTGTGACCTGCAGCTGTGACCCCCAGTACTGTGGGTGGAGTTACTGAGCTCATCCTGAGGGGAACATGAGCATCTGGCCCCCCCAGTGGTTCAGGTGTCTCAGTCTGGTCTCAGTCTCAGTCTGGTCTCAGTCTGGTCTCAGTCTGGTCTCAGTCTGGTCTCAGTCTCACCCCTGCCTCTATCTTTCAGGGCCCTGGAGATCTCTGTGAATCTGATGGAGCCTCGGGTCATCATCACACTACACACAGTGTTACTATGGAAACACCGCATCCACCTTATTCTGCTGCTGCTCCAGCTGAGTCTACCTGAAGGTACACACACACACACACACACACACACACACACACACACACACACACACACACACACACACACACTAAAATGACACAGCCTTCACAATAAAAGCCTCCTTGTTGAGGGGCCTTCAGTCCCTTTCTGATGTTCAAACTAAGCTCCTCCTCCCTGTCTGCAGTTGCAGCTTCCTGTCGTATCCTGAGGTGTAACTCTGACTTTGTGGCTGCGACATTGGACCTGGGCAGCAGTGGGGGTGGAGGACCAGGTGGAGCAGCAGGTGGAGCAGCTCTCAGCAGGGAGGTGGTGAACGCCGGTTACTGCAGCGCCCTGCGCTCCTACGCCATGTGCACAAAGCGGATGGCGCGGGCGTGTCGTGGGGATCTGGCCTACCACTCTGCAGTTCAGGGCATTGAGGACCTGCTGATCCAGCACCGCTGTCCCCGAGCGGGGCCCACAGCCCAGCCCCGCCCCCTCCCTCAGGGCACGCTGTCGGGAGACACCTGCCTGTACGAGAAGAGCTTCCACAGTAGAGAGGGTCGAGCGCCCGAGTACCTGTACTGCGGCGTGTTCGGAGACCCGCATGTACGAACCTTCAACAACGACTTCCAGACATGTGCTGTGCAGGGGGCGTGGCCTCTGATAGACAACGAATACCTGTTCATACAGGCCACTAGCTTGCCAACTAGGGGCGGGACGTACGGCACGGTGCTCACTAAGGTGAGTCGCAGGGACCTGGACTACCAGATTCCACCTGAACTGGTCCAGCTGATTTCAGAGCAGGTCTCAGATCAGCTGTCTGATCAATCACTGATCTGATTGGTTAGAAGCTGTTGACTCCACATGGTTGTCTTGTTTGAATAAACTTTATTGAAACTGACACTGGACAGAAGTGACGGACTTCTCACCTGGCCGCAGTGATGTCATCGCTGTGTGACTGTCTCCGTCTCCCTGTCTCCACAGATCAGCATCATCTTTAAGAACATGCGTCAGTGCACCGAGCAGCAGCTGTACCGAGCCGAGCTGGACAACGTCCCCGCTGCGTTCGCCGACGGCTCCGTGTCGAGTGGCGAGCGGCGAGGTCACCACAGCCTGACGGTCCAGACCCAGAGTCCCGGAAGACACGCAGAGATCCGAGCGGCTCACATCGGGACCCTGCTGGTGGTTCGTCAGAGCGGCCGGTCCCTCAGCCTGTCAGTCCGGTCGCCGCGCAGCATCGTGGAGGCCTTCGGCCCCGAGCAGGACCTGCAGCTGTGTGTGTGGGGCTGCCCCCCCTCCCAGAGACTCGACACCCTCCACCCGTTACCACCAGACTCCTCGCCGTCCGCTGCCATCACCGCCCACGCCCACTGCGCTGCTGTGCTTCCCGCCCGAGACGTCTACTACCAGGCCTGCGTGTTTGACCTGATCACCAGCGGAGACCTGAACTCCAGCGTGGCCGCCGTCAGCGCGCTGCAGGACGCGGGAAACATGATCTCTGGGCGGGAGAGAGTTCACCTGCTGCTGGTCGCCTCTGCAGAGCAACGACCTCACCTGACGCTGCTGCTGCTGCCGCTCGGCATGCTGGGAACTCTGACCAGCACCTGAAGCAGCAGGAAGTCACTGATGACATCAACTTTCGCAGACCGTAAGACTGACAGGACACACACCTGTGGAGACAGACTGACAGTCAGGGTCTCAGGTGTGTGCAGATTCACCTGATGTGGATCACTGGTCTGAAGACAGACCGGACCCACCCTCACATCAGACACACAGGACGTGGTCCCTGGTTTCTCCAGGTGTGTTTCACCTGTTTCCTTTTCTTTTTTCTTCTTCTCTGAAAACAAAACCAAAGTGAAACAGACTTCACAAAGAAACATCAGGTCATTTCACACACACAATGTTAATATGTACTGTTGTATAAATATCATATAAATAAGTGTATTGTGTGTTATATGTGTGTGTGTGTGTGTGTTATTCATCACTTTACATGTTGTTGTGTCTTTGTTGCTGTGATGGAAACAACCAGAAACATGACATGACATGTGACAGTCTGTCAGGGGTCTGAGGGGGTTTTGGGGAGCAGCTCCTGAGCAGAGTCCTGGTTCAGAACTTGGACCACCTGAGGGGAGAAGCTCCTCCTCAGCCTCTTGGTCTTGGTTCTGAGGCTGCGAGATCTTCTGCCTGACCTCAGCACTGAGACCAGGTCGAGGTGCAGGTGACTGGTTCCTCCTCCTGGTTCTACACCTCCGAGTGTAGGTTGCTTTGACTCTCGATGGTTCCTGCGTAACACGTACTGAGCACCTGTGGGCGGGTGGACCTTGGCCAGGTGGAGCAGGAAGTCAAGGCTCTGCCATGTCGTCCTCCTCCTTACCCCCTCTCCTGGAGTCCTGCTGCATCCTGGCAAAGTCCAGGCCCAGACAGGCAGAGGTTGCTGGGCTGACGCCGCTGATCAGGTTCACCGCGGCCGCCGTGTCGTCACATGACTGTCCCGGCCTGATGGAGCTGCTTAGCGTCCCAGTGAAGGGGGGTGCAACAGGGGGCTGTGCTTTCCCGCCACTTGGTGTCTGACTGTTCATCTTTCCTTTGTGCTTCCTCTTTGCATCCTTCACCTCCTCAGGTCATAGGAAGCCGCCTTATAGCCCCTGTGTTGTAGGAAGCTGTGTTTAACCACGGCGGTCTTTCCCATCATTCCCTTCACTCCGACATCATGGGAACGCAGCATTAGCACTAAAGTCACCAGTTGTTACAGAAAACCTCTGGGATTGCTTCACAGTCTGTGACCTTTGACCTAAGAGGACATGAGTGTTGATGCAGGTGTTCACACCTGTGTGGCCAGTCCAGTCGGACTGTGGAGGTTTATCAGCTCAGCTGGTTAATGAGACGCGCAGCACTTTATATCATCTATAATAAATAATATGAACATCATGAATCATCAATAACAACATGTGGTTCACATTCTGTGATTCCAGCTGTTTCACTGTTGATCCTGTTTCCTCAGCAGCCTCCACTGATGGGGCAGTTAAAGCTGAGATCTGATTACAGATGCATTATGGGTGTTTGAGCCATTAATTAGTTTCCTTTTGAGGGAACTGTTGCACAATGCTCCGTCGTTTACAGTAAAGTGATCACTTATAATTAGTCACCTCTGTCCCTGGAAATAGACAGAGCCCTGGGCTGCAGGTAAATCATGACACCACAGGGATGATGACAGGAAGCAGCTTGTTCATCACAGGGAGGAGGCGGGGTCACAACTTGGACACGTGGACAGGTGAGGCGGGGTGGAGCCACACACCTGACTGGAGTCTCTCTGTTGATTCATGTGTCAGTGGAAAAATACCGAGGGGACAGACATGATGATGAGACGCTGCTGCAGCTCTTAAAGACCGAAGATAAATGTGAATCCACTGGTTGATTTCAAGTACACCTGTGTTTCCAGGTGTGACAGAGTAAAATCATTTCACACACCTGAGAATCTGGTTTAAATTCACTTTGTGTTGGGGTTTTTTTTTTTTTTGGTTTTTTTTTGTATATGTTTTTGTTGCACAATAAACATGAGAAGATGCCATCAAACCAACACACAACTCAGTTACTATCACATCCAAAACACTCACACCACAACACAACACCTGGACCACCTCAGCATCAAATCTGGGACCAACACAATTAATTAGGTGCATAACCAGGAACCAGGGTTCGATTTATGGGGGGTTGGGGGGATCTGGCCCCCATGAAAATGACTTGCCCCGAACCCTTGAATATATATGCCGGAAGAATTTTGATACAAAAAATTAAAATAAATTTAAGAAGCGGTGGTTAAAGTGAACAACCATTTCGACCTAGCTTGTTTATTACACTTAGCAATTTTACCTTCAGAGTCTCTGAATTAGATTGTGTCGAGAATCTACAGATGATTGGTAATGTTAGCTAGATTCCAACGTTAGCCTTAAGTTACAGTTTAGCTAACTAATATTAGCTAGTTTCTAACTTTCAATTAAATTCAATTAAATTTTATTTGTATAGCGCCAAATCATAATATACATTATCTCAAGGCACTTTACAGGATCAGGTCGAGACCTTTAGCCTAAAGTTACAGCAACACTTTCATTTCCAGTAGCAACAGTCTTTGTGTCTGTGGTGGTTCGGTCTTTGACCTTTTTGACATCAGCTTCTATAACAGACGCCTGCTTTGTTTGCACTCAGGAATTCAGAGTTTTACCTGTTGGCTCATTGAACCATATTAAATCCATGTGACTGAAGACTCAGTGATTGATTTAGCAGTGGTGGAAAGTAATTATTACATTTATCTAAAAACTGAACTAATTTTGAAGCACTTGCACGTTGGTTTAGTTCAACACTACGGACAGTAACAGCTCAGTTCACTGAAGCACGTGTCTGTGCTGTGCTGGGTTCCCCTTCACTCCAGAGGAAGTGTCACCTCCTGATTGTCACTGAATTAAACACAAAATATTCACTGATAAATGTGATAAACAACAGTGAACCCACTGTTGCAGTGAGGCTCCTGCAGGTGATAAATGTTTCCTAATTTTTCTGTCTCTGCTGCCGACAGAGATCAGACTGAACCCAGCAGATCATGTTGTTACTGGCCTCAGCCTGAGAGAGAGAGAGAGAGAGAGTGTGTGTGTGTGTGTGTGTGTGTGTGTGTGTGATGCAACTCAATCACTCAAACTTCCAGTGAAGTATAGTGAGATGTAGAGAATGATGACACAGCTTTTCCTTGTGTCTGATGAAACATTTCCTGCAGCAACAAGAAAAATTCTGCAGCTTCACACAAACACTATCACTGACATCACCAATCAATACACCAATCAATCAATAAACAAAGATCTGTTCTGCAGGATGCACACCTGATCATTTTTCATGATGAACAGTCTTTTCTCTCTGAAGTCTCAGTGTGAGCTTCATCTCTCTTTAGTTTCTGACAGTGATGTGGTTTAAACACTTGTTTTCATCATGGTCCAAAGATGTTAAAATGAAACTCTGAAAACCACTGAAGCACAGATGAAATAAGAAGCAGAGGTCAGAGTGGACCTCACAGCTGACCAGTTTTCTTCATGTTAAAACTAATTATTGATCAGTGAGAACCAAACAGCCTGTGAACTGAAGGAAAAATCTCTGACTCTGATTCTGATGTTTGTTGAGCAGTTTAACTTTTCTATTCATTTTTACAATGATATAAAAAAAATCCACTTTATTCACATTCAGTGACATCATCTGTCCCTTCACACAGTCTGAACGAGGATGATGATGATGAAGTTTATGTGATCACTTCAGTGCATTGATTTGAATAATCTTATAGTATTAAATAGTTCTTTGTTCCTTTCAATTAAAATAATAGTAATTAAAATGTTTACTCATTAATGATCAACAGGTGAGACCCTCTGATCAGTTCAGGAAATCAGAGTTTTTATTTTTAAAGACTTGTCTTTGCACAGGTGTATCTGGGCAGGTACAGGTCAGGTAAGAAGTGTGTGTGTGTGTGTGTGTGTGTACTTGTACTTGCTACGTAGTAAGGACCAAAAAAAGTATTTTACGAACAGAGTGAGGACATTTTGGGAAAGTGAGGACATTTTGACCGGTCCTCACTTTGAGACACCTTCAAATCACATGTTGAGGGTTAAGACTTGGTTTTAGAGTTATGGTTAGAATTAGGTTTAGGTTAAGGTTAGAGTCAGGGTTAGGGTTAGGCACTCAGGTGTGATGGTTAAGGTTAGGGTAAGGGGCTAGGGAATGCATTATGTCAATGAGTGTCCTCACAAAGATAGAAGTACAAGTATGTGTGTGTGTGTGTGTGTGAGTCTGATCTTTGTGTCAGTGTGCGTCCTCAGGTTGGAGCTGGTACCTGTTGTGTTGCGTTGTGTTTCCTTGCGTTGTTTGTCCTCGCGGCTGCTGGACTCCCCAGAGACCAGGTCCATCCTGATAACACGGAGCAGTGACTCAGTCTGAGCGTGAAACATGGGCTTAAGCAGAAATCTGAATAATGAGAAGGAAGATGATGATGAAGGTGAGTTCCTGTCATGTGATGAAACGTGAGGCAGCGACACACCTTCAGTCTGACTCTGAGTCAGCGCTCAGTGTCTCTGAGTCTCTCCTGGAAATTGAATCTGCAGGAAAACTGATGTCAAACCTTCTGAGAAGGCAGGAGCTGGTTTCCTCAGGATCCAGGATGGACGGAGGATAAATATCAGCATCTGCAGCATGAAGGCTGCATCACAGCCTCCACAGGCACAGAGACCAGACCAGAGCCCAGACCAGGACCAGAGGAGCTGCCTCGTCCCTCCACCACTAGACAACAAGTGAGTTTTTACCCTCTTCTCTATCTGCAGGGTTTTTGTTCAGGGGTGTGGGTCCTTCAAACAGACTGTGTATTTATTCCTGTTAGAATGAAGTAGTTAAAAACAAATTTGTAAAACTTTATTTAACACACTCAAACTCAGCAGAGTCAGTGTAACACACAGAAAGCCAGGAACATGGTCTGTTTGGACCCAGCAATGGCTCTGGGTGAACTGGACCCAGTAGAACTGGATCGAGCTCAGTTTAACCCATCGATCGTGGTGTGTTCAAGTTCATCCTGGTAACACAACGAACAAACAGAGACGACGTTCAGTTTGGTGTCTTTATAATCAACACTGGTCAGTTTTTTACTAAATGAAAGGTGTGTGTGTGTGTGTGTGTGTGTGTGTGTGTGTAGGTCACTCCACTGTCCTCATGTCTCATGGAGAACCAGTTACTTCACATACGCACCTTGCAGGTTCATCCAGATTCTCCCATCTACAGTTGTGTTCATAAAACCCTCTCCTCTTCTTTTTGCAGTGCATTGTGGGAACCTCTTCCTCCTGTTGCTGGGGTTGTGGGTGGAGCTCACTGCAGGTAGAGTGATAAGAGACACGAGTGCACAGCTTGAGATGCAGAGTATCATCGAGGACCTACAGGTGGCGCTGCAGGACTACAGAAGTGTCCTCAAGAATACGGTGAGACAGACCAGACTCCCTTCAAAAAGATATGATTTTAAAACTGTTTCCACCATTAGCAGTAATTCTGGACTGGAGGGTGGATAGAAATGATGTTTGGGTTCAGCTCAGCCTCTGTTCTGGACCAACAGTCTGATGGTTAGGGGGTCTTATGTTTTCATGAATCTCTGTGTTTGTGCAGAGTTTCCTGAAAGGCCTGCCAGTCCTGCCCTGCACAGAGACCACTTCTCCACGTGGACAGGTGCGCCTCACACTGGATCTGCACACACATCTACATCTGAGGACTCGAAGAGTCAGAGGACATGATGTGTCTGAGGTGCTGCTGGAGCCCCTTACACGCTGCAGTGTTCATTACACTGCTCAGACAGTAAAACTAAAACAGCAGGTTTTGTCCTGATGGTGGCACCACAGCTGTTAGGAAATGAGGAACGTGTCAGATATTGTGGTTGGACTGACACTGTTCAAACAGCACAACTTTACAGAGGAACAACAAGGCACCATCTACATGTCAGATTTGTCAGATGGTCAAAGCCTTATAATAAAAACCAGCATGTATCATCAGCTCCAGTCTTGAAATGTACTGAGTGGAGTTTAGCGGCTCAGCAGGTTAAAATTGTGTGTTTTTTGCATGTGTTTTGGTGCAGAGCTCCACACTGGTGCAGAGACTGTCTAACTATCAGGCGTGTGCAGAGCGGCTCGGGTCTCTCTGTCCTGACGTTAGTGCTCTGTGTCGAGTCGTCATGCTGAACCAGGACCTGCTGCAACACCTGGTCAGTATCTGAGCTCTGATTGGCTGATTGATACAGAGTCAGTGAGGTTCAGTGATTACTGTAATTGATTGATTAGAAGAGTTCGACCTGCTGTTTAAAGGTCCCGTGTTTCACACTTTTTCTGTGAGACTCAGAAACAAACATTTTTCCTTTCATGTGTGAGGTCGTTGATGACCGTGGATGTTACTGAGGACGTGGTCAGTGTTGAACCTTCAGATTCTTTCTCCTGCTGTTCTGAAGTGTGTGTGTGTTATTTCAGAATGGGTCGCACCAGGACGCTGCAGGCTGTCCCACCTCCACCCTCTCCCCTCCTCCACCAGACTTTCACTCCACCAGTGAATCCATCCAGTGTGTTAGTTGCTGGAGCGAGGAGGTGGAAGCGCTGCGCAGATAACACCTGAGTTCTTCTTCTGACGGATTATTTATCTCTCCAGTTGCTTCAGTGTGATGCCAACTTTTATATATAAAACGAGCTGAACGACACATTGATCAGAGCAGAGAGCAGGAAAATCTTGACTGACCTGCCTCCTTTTCTAAACAGAGATACACAAATGGTTCACTGCAACATGACAACATGACAACATTCAGAGGGGACAGAAACAGAGCTGTCTCCTTAGATTAAATCTATTTTTTCAAAGATGTTACTGCAGAAAAATCTTTTAATCAAATGATCATAAAGTGAGAATGTTATATATTTGTATGATATTTACCAGAGTTTATCTTGTACTGATTTTCTCCTTTTTTATTTATTTATGTTTGAAATCACTTTTATTTTCTAATCAGATGATTAGTGGAATTGATTTTCATGATGTATGAGCTGTGATGCTGTGTATGAACACCAGAGGGCTCTGCTGATCGCTGAAACAACAGCACTGCACTGGGGTGATGACCAACTACAAGTTTTTAATAATAATACTTACAATAGTTAGTAGCTATAATTCATACTCATATTTAATATATTTTAACCTGATGAATTGCTTTGTGCTCACAGAATTTTTTTAATAAAGTTTTGAATGAAATTTTAAAAAAGTCTGAGACTTATTATCGAACCAAAGCCACCAGTGAGGTGGGAATGACCTGAGTCCCCCCCCCCCCAAGGCTGCGAGAGGAACCACACAGCTGTGGACCAGGACTGGGACAGACCGTGTCCTGCAGGTCCTCAGCTGTGACCTGAACCTGTAGGAGCCTCAGTGACGTCTCTGAGATTTATGGCTGTTTACCACAGGTGACCGTTTACAGTCTTGTGACAGGTGGAGTCTACAGCTGTGTCTCAGTTCAGAGGACGCAGAGGAGGCCGAACTGAAATGAGACGGTCTGGTCTACGAAGGATTTTCAACAGGTTATTTTCATTACCAGAGTGCAGTGAGTCTTGGGATATGTTGGGCCACGAAGGATCCACCTATTGGACAGTCGGTGACACAGTCAGTCTTCAGGTGCAGCCTCTGAGGGATGAGACCCTGAACTGAGACACAGTCTCCTCAGGGTTCAGGCTCAGGTTTAAAACCATGTGAGAACAGGAACTTCATCAGCCTTCAACATCTCATCAACACTGAATCTGGACGTCTCTGATTCGGTTCTTTTTTCATTTTCATTAAACATGCGCAGCTGTCATCCAAACATCATCAGAACCTTTGAGAAATCACTTGAGATTGAAGTCTACTGGGAGCCTGGCTGCAGGTACACCTGGTACCAGGTGTGCAGAGTCTGCAAGCTTTGCATTGTCATGGTGATGGGTCACCAGGGTCTGTATCACCACCATCAGAGTCCTGGTAAGCGTAGTTCTGCTCCCCATAGTCCAGGAGTTCTGTAGGGGCGTGGTCTAGGTGGGCGTGGCCAGGGTCAGTCAGCTGATTGGACCTTTTCAAAGAGGCTTTCCTCCCAAACGCACGGTACAGGTAGATCGTGACCACAAACTGAAGTACCTGGAGAGAGACAGAGAGTCAGTGAGTAAAAAACTGTTTAAACTGACCTGAATTCAATGATCAGACACTGGCTGCCTCCAGAGTCCCCCTGACCCCCGACCCTAACCCCCTACAGGCTGCTGCTGTCATTACACCCTGAACAGTCACTGCGGCAACTTCTCTCTGTCCAGACTCTGACCTGGATCAAGATGAGGCTGACGTCCATGGTGACGATGGTCAGCGTGTTCTCCTGCAGCCACACACTCAGTGTGTCACTGCAACTCTGCAACAACACAATACACACACACAACCCTGATTAACAAGGAGCAGACAACAACACAACACACATACAACACAATGTGTAACACAACATAATGTATTTTGTACACGCTGCGACTCGGCCCCATTCACAAGGTTCTGAAGCTTATTGCAGCGTCTAATGATCACGTGTGTGCGTGTGTCTCTGTGTGTGTCTGTGTGTGTGTGTGTCTGTGTGTGTCTGTGTGTGTGTGTACCTGGTTGTATGGGTTGTGTCCTCTCCCGTTCAGCAGCTCGGTGAGGTTCAGCAGCTCGGAACACCAGGACGAGTTCAGGCTGCGATGAAACGAGCTGAAGCAGGAACAGGGAAGAACGTCTGGTCTGGTCAGGTTCAGACTGTGGATGTAAGAGTTCTTCAGCCAATCAGCAGGCCCCGTCCTGCCACAGCACTTCCCCTGTCAACCAATCAATCAGTCTCAACCATAATCCTTCAATAAACAAATCAAATATTCAGTTAGTGAAATGCAGCCCCCGACAGTTCAAACTGTCCATAAATAACAGTACGTCTACATTTTGTTTGTCCAACTCTAGTTGCTAGAAGCAACTGATGGCACTGATGAGTGAGAACTGTTGTAAAGCAGGTTTAAAGTGTTGTTCTCCAGTTAATGCACAGACTGAAGCCTGGTAGTTCCTTTAATGACCACATGGGACGTGGGACTTTATTCCCAGCCCTCAGCCTCTCCCCAGCAGCGTGGAGATCCAACACTGGGATTGTGAGACCTGCAGCTACTGTGAGTACCGAACACTTATATTTGCTAAAACAGGTACCTGAGCATCCATCAGGCCTGAAACGAGGTTTAATTGTTTAATTTTATTTAATTTTGTTGCCGGCTTGTGTGGGCCACAATTTAAAGGTACATATTAAGTTTATTAAAGGTTGAAATACAGAAACAAAGCAAAGTTAAAGGGATATAAGTAGACTGTATTTGCTGGGATACTGCTATAAACAGCAGTTATTTCATTTCATATGAACCTTGTTTTTTGTCTTATTTTTTATGTAACTTATTTTTTAATATTTCCTCTGAATATTATAAATCCTGGCCTAATTTTGGGGGATAAAGAATAATTGTTTGCGATTACTTTTAAAAAAGTAATCAGGCCTTAACCAACTAAAATAGGGAATGGCGTTTATAGTCGGCGGCTACAGAAGCCGCAGAGACACTCACATAGTGCTGCACGTTGTCCATCAGTGTGTCCTGAGTGGAGCTGCTGCCTCCATACTGAAGGATGATCTGATCCACTGCTGCATCCAGACTCCTTTCAATCTGATCACAACACAGCCTCTGGTTTAACACCCCGACCAGTTCCTACTGGTTCTCACATGACAAACCAGACTATGAGGAAGAAGAGGGTACTCAGAGAAATAAATGACAAAGAGTGTTGTGAATGCTGGGACCTACAGGTGCAGAAAAAAGCCTCTTTGTTACTGTGTAAAGATAAAGACAGAGCAGACACACACTGAGTCTCAGCCCACAGACCTCATTCATACTGTGTGTCTCTCATTAACTAATGTTGTAACGGAGTGCAGCTCAGTTACAGGCACAGTACAGCGATTTATCATCATCATCATCATCATCATCATGCTTCACTGTCTGAACTGGCTCCAGCAGGAGCACTGGTGTGGGAAACAAACACACCTTTGTCATAGACACAGCTATAGAAGGTATCTGCTGTTATGAGAAAAATGAGGAGCCCTTCAATTCACCTGTAACAGTGTTCACTGCTGACAGGAAGAGAAGGTGTTTCTGCACCTGTACGTGACCTGGATTTACACAGTTCTTACCATCATTTATTTCATGACATGTGCAGCTGATCCTCTCTTGTTCTCCACAGTCTGGTTTTCTTCCACTGAGCCTATGTTTTAATCCCAGTAAGAACCAGTCAGTGTTTTACTGGGGCCTGATTTGTACAGTGACATTACACTGTAGATTAGCACATTAGCATGGATTATAATTAGCATCAGGTTTGTGTCATCACAGTAATGACCTCAGAAAGAGGTGAAGTCATTAGATCAGTTTAACTTTCTAACTAACTGACTGTCATTACAACACGTTGGCTGGAAACCATCTGAACCTTTGGTTTGATATCTGCAGCGCACACTGGTCTGTCCGTAGATATTAATATAAAACACCTCAGATTCCTTTGTTACAAGTCATAATCCACAAAATCAACAGAAAACATTATAAATATTATTCATACAGGACTCATACAGTGGTGGAAGTAAAAGTAGTAAAACCACTGTTACAAGTAAAAGTCAGTGAAAATGTTCCTCATGGAAAGAAGCAAAATGTCCAGAGAGAATCAAAAGTAAAAGTACTTGTGCAGACAAATGGCCTCTCTGACTGTGATATTATTCTGTATTTTATCATGTAATTATTATTACTAATGCATCATTGTGTAAACACCAGTAAACCTTTGTAGTTGGTTGAGGTGGAATTAATTTAAGATGTTTGTTAAGTCAGCTTAAATTAATTTAAGTCTGTCTGCCCGACCAGAGAGGGGAACACTCTGGACCACTGTTACACCACAATCAGTGGAGCTTATCCCGCCGTCCCCCGGGCTGCACTGGGCCACTCTGACCGTGTCATGGTCCACCTGATTCCCACATACAGGCAGAAACTAAAACTGTGTAAACCTGTTGTTTACAAGAACCTCCAAGAACCTCCAACTGCACCAATCACCAGAACAAATTCCTTGTATGTGAAACATACTTGGCAATAAAATTGATTCTGATTCTGATTCTGATTAATATACTGTTTAATCTACAATCGTGCATCAAATTTTTCACCTGTCATATGTTTAGTAAATCAAATCTTAATCTATAAAGTGACTGAAGTCTCTAAAATGCAGAAGCAGAAGAAGCTGGAGGTAGCATGTCATGTAAATATAAACACTCATATTTATACAGTATTTGAGTAAATATTCTTAGTGACTTCCCTCCACTTTCTTATTGTCAGATAAATGCACTGTTCCGTTGTCATTGCTCAGAGTTTATGACGTAGTAACTGGTACCTTATATTTCCTGTTCATGTTCTTTATAGAAGCTGCAGGTGTGTGTTACCTATTTGCATTTTCTTTATTCCCAAGTTCTTCCCACCAAAATAAAAGTCGTCTCACCTTTTCTCTGTTGATGAGCAGCAGCAGAGTGACGAACAGCTGGCCCAGAACCAGGATGAAAAGGAAGCCCACGTACTGAGGAGGAGCAACAGAGTTCAGACAGTGTGGAGGATTAATGTCATGTCCCTTGTTCATTACAAGCACAATGATGTTTATGGTCAATATAACACCATGTCCATTCAGTTTGAGCGTAAGGGATGTGAGGCGTTCGTTTGGTCGTTAACATGTCATGACACAGCTCACAATTTATGTATAGTGGGAACCAGTCAGTGTTTACTTCAGGCACCTCTGTATAAAGACCTCTGTACAGGTATCATGTCAGGTGTTAAAGGTGGTACAGTTGTTACGTCAGGTGTTATATCACGTTACAGGTGTTACATCAGGTGTTAAAGGTGTTACGTCAGGTGTTGAAGGTGTTACATCAGGTGTTATATCACATGTTACAGTTGTTAGGTCAGGTGTTACAGGTGTTACAGGTGTTATATGTGTTATATCAGGTGTTACAGGTGTTGTTGTGACTCACTATCAGTAGCACAAATCTGTGCCCTCCATTAGCTCCAATACATCCAACAACACTGACCACTATCACCACTCCACCAATGATCAACAGCCCCGCTGCCACGGTACGCAACTCAACTAAACACACACAAACACAAACAACACAAACACACGCAGAGACACATATATTATACAGACACCAACATACAAAATTAAATCTTATACACATTACACTGTATCAAGCCAGCTGCTGAGACAGGTCCAGGGTGTGTTTAGCCTAGCTTAGCATAATGACTGGAAGCAGGGGGAAACTGTTAGCCCCTAATCGCTTTAGTCCAAGAACAACCCATTAAAACTCATTAATATAAAATAATAGAATCAATGAAGTTTTCTCAAATTAAACCCAGATTTGGGGTCAACTCTGTGACGTTTGTCCAGGAACAAAGCTACTGGATTTGTCTGTCGTGTGAAATGAAGGTCATTGGAAGCTGCAGGCTGGTTCTCCGTGCATTTCCCTCACAGTCAACATACAACATGTGAATCAGACTCAGTTACCCGAGGAGAGGATGGTCAGGAAGTTTCCTTTGCCAAACAGAATCCAAATAGCACAGCCGGCAACACTCAGACCCAGAACCTGCAGACAGAGGTCAAAGATCAGACATGGTCTCTCTCTTCACTGCGTCACTGTGCAGCAGCAGCAGCTCCAGAACCAGTGACTCCTGTGTGTTGTGCATGTTGTGGACCATAAGCTTTCATTGTTTCGAATGAACTGAAGCAGAAAAAAAGGGTCTGTAGATGATCTTTAGTACGGATAAATCAGCCAGATGAGAGACCATATCAAAGTTCAGAGGAAACTCAAAAACTGAACCCAGATCAGTAAATCAGACCTTTTTGTGACCACCCCTCATATTTATCTGGTGACCCTTTGGAGTGCCCCGATCCCTAGGTTGTGAACCAGTGGACTAAATTCTGTCTATGACATAGTTAAGCAGCTACAACAGTGAAAGGACTCAGGATCAATGATCTGATCAGAGATCATATTATAATGAATATATATAAATATCACAGTCACTGGGCCAGAACGAGTACTTTTACTTTTGGTACTTGAAGTCTACTGACAAATACTTGTGTACTTTTCCTTGGACTGGAGTATTTTGACATAGTTGTACTGACACTATTACTGTAATGGAAGATGTGATTACCTCGTCCACCTCTGGAGTCGAGGAGGATGAAATGAAAACACCAAACATTATGTTATTATTATTTTTCTGTATGTGAATCATTGATTGTCTGTAATATTGATATAGTCAGTTTTTATCGGCTGTTTTTAATATAACATGAAAACCTCTTTATTTTATTAGTATTATTTCAACTATTATTCTTTTGATCTTGTTCCATCATGTCTATTTAAAAACAAGACTGTGGTTTCTCTGTGTCTTGGTGGTAAGAACACAGAAGAAGTAGTTAATAAAGTTTTAGATGAAGTGAAGTTTGACCCAGGTAAAAGCTCTGGCATCTTGTTGATGAACAAAGTTTAAGTCTCCTCACCAGGAAGACGGAGTTAAAAACTGCAGAGCAGAACTTCAGCAGCTGAATCTTCACCTCCAGCTTCATCTCTTCAGTGTCTGTTCCTCGGTCTCATCAGCTCTGGTTCTGTTCAGTGGGTGCACAGGAGGTTCTTCAGTCGTGTTCTCCAGCAGAACGTTTCAGCGTCTGTGAGTTTCTGCTGCAAAAACACCTGAGATCAGAGTTCACTTCCTCATTGTCTCTAAACATTAAACAGATCTGTCTCCACAGAAACACACACACACACACACACACACACAGACACACACACATACACACACACACACACACACACACACACACACACACTCCCTCTCTGATGTCTCTGGAAACAGACCAGAGCAGCTGTCAGACTAGTTGTTATAGTGAATACTTAGAGGTGTAATTGTGTTATTAATAGTTACAGCAGAAGGCTGTCCTGGAGACTTGTTTTATATGTGAAGTAAAGGACAAGTCCTGGTCATAAATGACACCAAGGTTTCTGACTGTAGCACTGGAGGTGCGCCATCCAGCGTCAGTATATTATCAGATCATGTATCTCTGAGGTGTTTAGTACAATAACTTCAGTTTGTCTGAATTTAAGAGTAAGAAATTACTGGTCATCCAGGTTTTTATGTCCTTAAGACACACCTGAAGCTTGGCTACCTGGTTAGTCTCACCTGGCTTCATGGATAAGTACAGCTGGGTGTCATCTGCGTAACAATGGAAATTTATCTGGTGCCTCCTAATAATGTTTCCTAGAGGAAGTATATATAGAGTGAAAAGTATTGGTCCTAGCACAGAACCTTGTGGAACTCCATGACTGACTTTAGTGTTGATAGAAGAGCCATTATTAACATGAACAAACTGAATCTATCTGATAAGTCTGACTTAAACCAGCTTAGTGCAGTTCCTTAAATGTCAACATGTTCTAGTCTCTGTAACAGTATCTTACGATCCATGGTGTCAAATGCAGCACTAAGATCTAGTAGGACAAGTATAGAGACAAGTCCATTGTCTGAGACTATGAGGAGATCATCGGTAACCTTAACCAGAGCTGTTTCTGTGATGGAGCTACAACCTGGATTTTAGAAATACAGTGGTTGGATTTGGGTCTGTAATTGGCTAAAACATCTGGATCCAGAGTGGACTTTTTAAGCAGCAGTACTAAGACCAGGACCGGTTTTCATTTGTATTTATGTTTTTATGGCTTTGGAGTCAAATGTTTAAGTATTATTAGTTCAGCCTTTGTGACGACAAATACAACAGGACACATCACTGCTGCTGCTTTAAAGAAAATATGAGAAAATAATTTTTCCACCACCCTTGTTTTCCTTGAATCCCCTCAAGGACCTCTGGAGGGTCTTTGAGGTCCCTTGGAGGGTCCTCATACCTCAGTGGGGGAACCTGAGCTGCAGTTAATGAGAGAGACAAACAGCCAGTGTGACCTTTGACCCTGAAATGAAGAAGATGTAGTTACAAATTCAGAGTGAGTCTCACAGAGGTCAGAGGTCACAGTTCTGCCTCATTCCCACATTCGTCAGCTTTATCGTGTTTTTATGGTCAGACGTCTGAAGCCAGTTGGCCGTCTGCCCGGTTACCATGGCAATGACTCGTCTCTGATGTGCTTCTGTCAAACTGTTCAAGGATCCAACAACACAGAATTTGGTTTCTGATGCTTCAGTGTTCCAGACTGAAAGTGACATCAGTGGGACACCAGTGTGACATCACGGTGACATCACAAGACAAAAAAACACACCACAGTCTGAGGGAATTTTCATTCATTGTTACCATGGTAATGAAGTATCCTGCACTCTTATTGGCTGCCAGGGGCTTGTTAAACTCATAAATATGGACACCTTAAACCGAAGATAACCATCCACAACTCCATCAGCAGTTAACTGACTGAAGAAAGGTCCTTGAACATCCTCAAGGACCCCTAGAAAATCCCCAAGTACATCCTACTGGACCCTCGGTACCTTCTCAGCATCACCCGGAACATCTGTTACACCAACCCCTGGAACAGCTGGAGGGGATTCCTTCAAATGTGGGCAAACATTAACTGGGATGAACCGTGTGTGTATGTGTATAACATTTATATTTACATATAAATATATAAATTAATATAAAATGTGATGTAGGAAAGTGAGTGATGTTAAAACTTCAGCAGAATATAAGTGATAAGTGTTGTCTCACACACACACACACACACACACACTCAGCAGGAAAATTCCTGACAAGCAGCTCCATCCATCAACCCCCCCGCCCCCCTTCCCCCTCAACCCACCCACCCGCTGCATGCTGGGAGTTATCACTGGGAACACTGGGAGCGTAAATCTCTTCACTAGAACCCAGACTGCGACTCTGTTGTTCATTCAGGTTCTCGTTATAATCAACTGACGACAGTTTATATGTTCTAATAATTTATATTATAAAATGTGATGAACATGTTCACACTGAGAATACCCAGCAAATACAGCAGCAGTGGAAGAAGTACTTGCTCAGTAGTACTTGTTCAGTAGTACTTGTTCAGTAGTAGTACTACAGCTTGTTTAAAGAATCTGAATCTGTAGAGTAACTGACGTCGGACGTCTCTGAGTCTGAGCTTCATCATGTGACCGTTGGACTGATGAGTTTTCTTGTATTTCTGTCTCTTTTTATTTTTTGGAAATCAAACTTTAAAACAAACTTTGAACATTTAAAAGTTAAACAGACTCGTCTAACGTAGATAAACCACAGACATGTTTCTTCTTCTTCTCTGTTCACTGATAAAGGTAAAAACATCAGTTCTGGTGGACCAAGGGTTAATGTGCCTCCTGTTGAGAAATCAGTCTGAGCGTGTCTGGTGTTTCCCTCCAGCTCCTCCACTGTCAGACTGACATGTTGGAAAAACCCTGCTGACACACACACACACACACACACACACACACACACACACACACACACACACACACACACACACACACACACACACACATTCAACATGTCAGGATCTGTCCTCGTTTCACTTTCTTTATGATGGATTGACTGCACTGTAAAAAATGGGTGGTTGTGGTCACTGAGAAGGTTCTAGTGGTCCTTTGTGAGGTTCTAATGGTCAGAGAAGAGATATTAGAAGTGTTTAGAAGGTTCTAGTGGTCATATAGGAGGTTGTAGAGGTCCTAGTGAACATTGATAAGGTTCTAGCAGTTTCTTTAGTGGTTCCAGTGGCAATCAAGCAGATTCTAGTGATCTGTAAGATGGTACTAATGGTCTCTTAAAAGGTTCTAGTGGTCATTGAGGAGGTATTAGAGGTGGTTCTAGTTGTCTTTGAGAGGACCTAAAAAAGTTCTAGCTCTTAGGAGGTAAAGCTAAATGAGGTTCCAGTAGTGAATGAGAAGGTTCTTGTGGTGTTTAGGTTTTAATGGTCACTGAGGTGGTTCTAGAGGAGATTCAGGTGGGTCAGGCAGCCACAGAGAAGGTTTTAAAGGTCCTTTAAGCAGATTTAAAAGGTTCTAGTGATCATTGAGGAGATTCTAGTGGACAAGTGGCTGTTCCGGATACTTTTTTAGAACACAGCTTGTTGGTGTTTCCTGTGCGTGTGTGTGTGTGTTGCAGAAGGAGAACCTCTATGTTCTCAGACATCAGACTGAGGATCTAAAATCCAGCAGTTTCTTAAAGGGTTAACTGTGAGGACACACCCCCTCCCCTCTCTCTCTCTCTCGCTCTTTCTCTCTCTCTTCCCTCAGTCAGTGTGTGTCTCTCGTCCAGGATGAACATGTTGCCGTTTCTCTCTCTTTTGTTTGTTCTGCTGATGCCGACCTGTTGTGGTGAGTGACCTCTGACCTCTGAGTGATTAGCTGTGTGGCTGTACAGGTGATGTGTGTTGAGTTTGTGTAGCGTTGTTAATGAGTTATTGTGTTGTTTTCTCTTCTTTGTTGTTACACACTAAAAATCCCTGCGTCAGACGCAGTGTTTGTGTCATTGTTCTAATTGGTTCCAGTTCTGTTGTGAAGAACATCGACAAGGTTCTGGTGCTCAGAGAGGAGGTTCTGCTGAGATCTCACAGTGGAGGGTCAGGGTTCTTCAGGAGGTAGAAAAGCTTGGTCAGATTTTGTAGTGACATGTTAGATGGCGTTCTCCACGTTCTCCATCAACAGAACACAGAAGAGGGATTTCAGGTTTGGAAGCACAGGCTATAGTTTCAGTCTGAGAGTTTATCAGTGTAACCATGACGACCTCAGACCATGATGCTGTTCTAAACCTGAACAGGATCTTAACCACAGAGGCGTCACGTGATGCACCACATGATGTGTTTTGGCGTCAGATTGTTGACGTTCAGGTGAATGTCAGACTGAAGGAACATCCTGCTGTTTGTTCTTACAGATCATTTCCCAGATCACCTGCTGTTTTTCAGACTCACTTCCATCCTGCTGGATCCACTTTAGTGCTGCAGGGTTCAGGTCTGGACAACCTCTCCTACAACTTTCTCACCACGTTTCCAACAGGAAGTAACTGAAGTTTGACCAAAAAATCAGCAGAAGAAAACTTGAATGAATTGAATGAATTTTCCTTCAACACATGAAGAAAATATAAGTGTGTTGGAGATAAACAGCTGGTGGAGCCGATTCTCCATTAAACCACCACAGAAGAAGAAGAGCACGATGGAGATCTGACATCTCTGTTTCCTCCTCATCATCACTTCTCTCTTCATGCTTCATGTATGTCAGAATTTATTCATGAAGTCTGTTTCATTTTGGAGAGTTAAAGGAGCAGGCCATCAGGCAGGTGGAGATCACATTTCAGCTTCTGGGCAAACAGACGGGAATCAGTCACCACCTGAGGCTTTGAGGCTGTATCCACCCTCCAGATTCTTCCTGTGTTGAACTATGAAACTTTATCTGCTGGATGTGATGAGACAGAAACACAGCTGCTCTGCTTTCACTCTGAAATACCAACCAGAAAAATCCCTGCAACAAGAGCCTTCATGTTCTTTACTACAGGTTCCACTGAGCCGAGCAGGACCGGAGCCAACAGTTCACTCTTCAACATGATTAATGATCAGAGTTTATTTTTATTTCCCAGTTCAAGGTGATGAAACCTCCTGATAACAGAATGTCCTCTTTTATTTGCCAGTGTCACTCTCAGTTTAATCAGTGGATGAAGTGAGTCTTTGTAATTCCGAGAGTGTGATGGTGATGAACTGACTCCAGGTCTGTTCAGCCTGTTTGATCTTCTCTGACGAGCTTCTCCTCCGTTTGTCTGAGCTTCTGTTAAAGGACACACTGAGGAAGAGCAGCTGCTGATGTCTTCATCACTGGTTTGTGCAAAACATACCAACAACAGTTTAGTTAATGTGAGAACACAGCACCTCCTGTTCCTCCTGTGCACAGCCTGAGCGACACAGTTCTACTGTTCCCTGATGACTTCTTCTGTTGGGATGATAATGTTCTAGTCTCCAGAACATGGGTTTAGTTTAGAGACAAGTTGCCAACAGTCCTCCTCCGTTAGAGTCCAATGATGTCTGAGGGGTAAAGAGCTGCATCATCTGCGTAGAGGTGGATTCTCTGTTCACTGCATAGGTTTGTTTCTGGTGTTCCAAAGTCCTTCAAAAGACCTGACCTGAATATGTGAATACTATTTCCCGCCTTTAATCTGGCAAATACAATTTTATGGAATTAGGTTTTTCAGATTGAATAAAATGATGAATGAGGTATAATCAATAAAAGTTTTCTTTACCTGATACTTAATGACAGAGAAATATTTCCTGCGTCATCTTTGACTTTTTCATAATCACATTAAATGATTCTTTCCTGGACAAACCTGAAGTAGAACCTGCAGTAAAACTGTCAGTAGAACCTGCAGTAGAACCGTCAGTAGAACTGTCAGTAGAACCGTCAGTAGAACTGTCAGTAGAACCTGCAGTAGAACCGTCAGTAGAACTGGCAGTAGAACCGTCAGTAGAACTGGCAGTAGGAATCTGCAGTAGAACCTGCAGCAGAACCGTCAGTAGAACCGTCAGTCACAGCTCAGGGTTAATGCTGAGCTGTGAGATCTTCTCTGGCTGCTGCTCCCTGATCTGGATCTGACTGATCCTTCAGGTCTCTGTGAACCAGCAGAGTTCAGACGAGACCCGACACGTTCCCCGTCCTCACAGTCGGACCTTCAGCGTGACGAGGGAACAGACCTGTATCAGCTCTGAGGGGTCACATGACAGACACACTGATGATGTCATCCTGAATGATCCTCAGGTGAACTTTTGTTCTCAGTGAAGTTTTTTATTTTCAGGATTTAAAATGTTAAAGATCAGTTGGAATTTAAAGTCAGTTCACAGGAGGACGGCACTTCCTTCAGCTCCACACAACACAACAACACTACACAACTCTACACAGCAACACTACACAAACACACAACTCCAAAAGCAACACTACACAACTCTACACAACAACACTAAAACACTACACAACTCTACACAGCAACACTACAACACAACACAAACACACAACTCTACACAACAACACTACAACAATACACAACTCTACACAACAACACTACAACACAACACAAACACAACTCCACACAGAAACACTAAAACACTACACAACAACACTAAAACACAACACAAACACACAACTCTACACAACAACACTACAACACAACACAAACACAACTCCACACAGAAACACTAAAACACTACGCAAACACACAACAACACCACAACTCTACACAACAACACTACAACACAACACAAACACACAACTCTACACAGCAACACCACAACTCTACACAACAACACTAAAACACAACACAAACACACAACTCTACACAACAACACTACAACACAACACAAACACACAACTCTACACAGCAACACTACAACACAAACACACAACTCTACACAGCAACACTACAACACAAACACACAACTCTACACAGCAACACTACAACACAACACAAACACACAACTCTACACAGCAACACCACAACTCTACACAACACTACAACACAACACAAACACACAACTCTACACAGCAACACCACAACTCTACACAACAACACTAAAACACAACACAAACACACAACTCTACACAACAACACTACAACACAACACAAACACACAACTCTACACAGCAGCACTACAACACAAACACACAACTCTACACAGCAACACTACAACACAAACACACAACTCTACACAGCAACACTACAACACAACACAAACACACAACTCTACACAGCAACACCACAACTCTACACAACAACACTAAAACACAACACAAACACACAACTCTACACAACAACACTACAACACAACACAAACACACAACTCTACACAGCAACACTACAACACAAACACACAACTCTACACAGCAACACTACAACACTACACAACTCTACACAACAACACTACAACACAAACACACAACTCTACACAGCAACACCACAACTCTACACAACAACACTACCACACAACTCTACACAGCAACACTACAACACAACACAAACACACAACTCTACACAGCAACACTACAACACTACACAACTCTACACAACAACACTACAACACAAACACACAACTCTACACAGCAACACCACAACTCTACACAACAACACTACCACACAACTCTACACAGCAACACTACAACACAACACAAACACACAACTCTACACAGCAACACTACAACACTACACAACTCTACACAACAACACTACAACACAACACAAACACAACTCCACACAGCAACACTACAACACAACACAAACACACAACTCTACACAGCAACACTACAACACTACACAAACACACAACTCTAAACAACAACACTACAACACAACACAAACACACAACTCTACACAGCAACACTACAACACAAACACACAACTCTACACAGCAACACTACAACACAAACACACAACTCTACACAGCAACACTACAACACTACACAACTCTACACAACAACACTACAACACAAACACACAACTCTACACAGCAACACCACAACTCTACACAACAACACAACAACACAACACAAACACACAACTCTACAGAACAACACTACAACACAACACAAACACACAACTCTACACAGCAACACTACAACACTACACAACTCTACACAACAACACTACAACACAACACAAACACAACTCCACACAGCAACACTACAACACAACACAAACACACAACTCTACACAGCAACACTACAACACTACACAACTCTACACAACAACACTACAACACAACACAAACACACAACTCTACAACAACTCTACACAGCAACACTACAACTCTACAAAACGACACTACAACAAACAAACACACAACTCTACACAGCAACACTACAACACTACACAACTCTACACAACAACACTACAACACAAACACACAACTCTACACAGTAACACAACAAAACTACACAACACTACACAACATCTCTACACAACAACACTACACAAACACACAACACTACACAAACACAACACGACACTATACAACAACACAAACACACTACACTACAACACTACACAAACACACAACACAAAGCAGCAACACAATACAACAACACAACAACACTACACAAACACACAACACAAAACAGCAACACAGTAGAGTTCACGTCACTGTTCACTCCTGTGCTTGTGATGTTAATCGTGGTCGTGGCTCAGGTGTAAATCCTCTCTCCTGATTGGCTGATGAGGTTTTTCAGAGACCAGACTCTACAGTTCATCCTGTGTCATAGAGAACGAGTCCAGGATCCTGAGGGAGGGCCAGGAAGTAGATCCTGTTACCAGGAACCACACAGGTCCAATAAAGTTTTATAGCTGTGTGTGTGTGTGTAACCTCCCTGAACCACCTCACTGTCTTATGTTACCAGGGCTGGTTCTGGAGTCGTTCCCTCAGCGTTCATCATCGTCAGTAGAAATTTAATTTAAACATTAAATTTCTACTGATATGAAGAAGAATAAAAACCTGAATAATGAACTAAGTGACTTCAGTGATGTCACAGTGTAAACAAACAGCTCATCATCATGAAAACTCTCACACCTGTAGACCTGTTAGACCTGATCCCCTCTCTGATGTGGATCTGGTCTGACGATCTTCAGTGGGCGGGACAGAGCAGCAGCACGTTCAGCCGACCAATCAGCAGCCACACAGAGACGTGACTGAGCTGTGGATGGACGTACGTAATGACCAGCTGACTTTATTCTAAATGATGTCACTAATTTGACACTATTTTGAGTCAGCAGTGAATTATTGCAGGTGGATGATGATTGACAGTTTAACATCTGTCAGATTCACTGAGCAGCAGCTGGAAAACAAACCGTGTGTGGTTACACCTGCACTGACGGTTAATCAGCTTTAAATGAGAAGGATTATAAGAATAATCTGTGCAGCATCACTGAAAACAGTTGGTGACCACATTTTCATACATTGCTGTCGGGTTAAGTTTGTGGGCCCTCAGGGGTCCCCTCACAGTCAGGACACCCTCACAGCCTGGGGCCCCTCACAGTCTGGGGCCCCCTGTATACAACTGTTACTGTCACACTGATGTGTAGTTTTTTTCCCTCCACAGGAAACATAGAAAACCATGAAGAAGAGCTGACCACAGACGATTATGGCATCCCCACGGCGACACCTGACTATGACTACACTGCCACCTTTGACTACTATTATGGTAACAGTACTGCAGTATTTAGAGTATCAGTGGTACTACAGCAGTACCTGAGCCTCACTGTGTCTTTGTGTCCTGCAGTGACTGGACCGTATGAAACCACCAACAAGGTGAGACCGTCTTCTTCTACTCCCTCAGTGTTCAGGTGTGATGCTCACCTGAAAACAAAGTGTTCATTCACACAACACAGCAGAGTCCTCGTTATGCAGGGTCATCAGTCCCACTTAATTTCCTGGACCAAACCCCAGGATGTGGTTCTGATGGAGCCTCAGGATGTGGCTCTAGGTCCAGGTAGCACAGACAGTGATCAGTTGTCTAATTGTTCTCAGAGCAGCTGAACACAAACAGAGTCCAGTGATAAATGAATGAGTTGAACTAAGGTTTAACTGGAGCAGTTTGTCATAGAACTTAAGCTGGAAGTCAATAATTAATCATTATTAACTAATTAATCAAAACAAATCAATAATCAACTAAACAGATAAAATAAGTTTGTCTCTGTTTTTCCTGTTTGAAACTGAGGAAATAACAAACCTGTGAAACAGTTTCCTGTAGCTGTTGTTGATGGTGGACTCAAGTTTGAGGCCAGTTTACAGGAGTACCCTGGACCCTGAACCCTGGACCCTGGACCTGTGTACAAAAGAACTGAAGACAGTCAGTAGCCAAAGTCTGATCATCATCATCATCATCATTATGTCTTATACAGAATAAAGTCTCCACTGTTCATGTGTGAGACTGGAGGCCTGAGGGTGGGCGGGTATGTAGAGGGATGGGGGTGGGGGCCTTTGTTCCAAACTGTCAAGGCTCCATGACAAATGCTCAGACTGAACACTGATGACGTTGTGTTCACCAGGATGTCGAGTGTGAACTTGAACGCAGCGTTGGCTCAGTGTACAGGGTCTTGTGATAAAAATATGTGGATGGTTCACTACGTTCATCCCCAGTGGTGATGTCATGATTCCATTAAACAAGGATGTGGTTTGATCTTTCTCCTGACCTCTGTGTGACCTCTCTCAGGCCGCAGGGATTGGTCAGTTGACCTCGGTGCTCCTCCTGGGATTGGCTGTACATCAGATCTGAAACTGATGGGGGGCGGAGCTGTGGAGCACCTGCAGACAGGTGAGAGTAGACACAGATCAGAGAGTTTTGTTTTTTTGTTTTCTACAGACATGTAGAAGAGAAAACAACAGAAAAATAATGCTGTCATTTATCTGCTGTCAGAGGTCAGAGGTCACTGCTAATACAAACCTGTGCAAACCTCAGCATGAGAAATCCAACAGTGCTGGAGAGGAAAGGACCCATGGTTAGTGCAGAAAAAACATTTGTTTCAGGTTTCTCCTGACCCTCAGGTCAGAGATGAGGAGCATCATGACAAAGAGACTGATGGTGACTACAGGTAAGTCTCAGAGAGGTTAAGCTGACGGTGTTGTGGCAGAGTGAGGTCGTCTGGAGGGAACCTCAGGTACCTGGTGTCGTCTGCAGCAGCGAGCAGATAGCTGGACCTGAGGAGGAGGTGGATTTTTCAGAGAGGAGGGTCCCAGTACTGATCCTTGGGACAGTCCTGTGGGGAGGGGAGGAGGACACACAGACAGAGTGAAGGAGCGACCAGAGAGAGAGGATCCAGACCAGGGAAGAGACGACCCCTAACCCTAACCTCAGAACTGAGAGCTGCCATCAGGGCCTCACACAACAACAGAGCCTCAGTCTCAGTGGATCCAGACTGATCTGGATCAAGGTCACTCAGTGAGAGGAACTCTGAGATCGGCCTGAAACACGTTGTTCACTGGACCTGAAAACTCCTCCTGTCTTCATCGTGTTTCTGTCTTTGTCTCCAAATCAAATCTTTATTTGTACAGTAGCAGTTAACAACAAAGTAACTGACATGAGACAAACAAACAGGATTAAAAGAACAAAATACAACAACGACAGGAGAATAAAGATATGACTGAAATTAAATAAAAGGCTGCAGACAGAGGCTGTTGTTGGACAGTGAGGACGTCATGCGACTGCTCCTCTACAGCGGCCTCTGTTCATCCAGAGCCGAAAACTGTACAAACTCCTCTGTTTGACCTTTGACCTTCAGGTCAGAGGTGAAGCAGTCGACTCATTCACAGCTGTAAAGTGCAGCTCTGCTTCCTGTGTGAGACAAACTGTTCATCCTCAAACATTTTATTTCCCTCAGATCAACAACATCACATCTGAACAACACAACTGCAGCTAATCAAACATCTGTAAAGAAAACATCTGTAAACAAACACCAGTAAGCTTCAGGGACTAGAGTCTGACCTGGATCAGGTCTGGTTCTGCTGGACTGATCATTAACCTCCATCTGTCTCCTGCAGGCCTCCGACCTCTGATCAGCTGACCACGCTCAGGACCAAACCCCCAGCTGATCAATAACTGATCACTGTCTCATCATCATCAATCACCAGCTGACAACATCCTCCTGTTTAACATCCACACCTCAGTATGAAGAGGTGATTGATTTCTGATCGCCTCTGTGTTACCATGACAACATCTTTTTAATGACTCAATGTTTTCGTTCTATAATAAATGATTTCACTGATCAATGACTGTCTCTGAACTACTGCTGCCACCTGCTGGACACAGATCAATCATGTCAATGATTGGAAAAGATACATTTTAATCTCCACCTTATCTGTTATTGATTATTAGTCAAATCAGCTCTGATCAAGATTCAGTTTCAGACCAGAAAACCTGGACAAGAAAGTCCAGTTTCCATACTGTCCTGGTCCTGGTCTCTGTCTCAGTGTGACCTGTCAGAAAGGATCCAGCTGTAACTTTTTCTTCCTCAAAATCTGATCATCAGGGCGGCCCCTGTAGTCGAGTGGTTAGGGCGTGTACCATGTTGAGCGCAAGACGCCTGCATGTCATTCCCCTCTCTCTACCCGCTAAGCTCTGTCGGTCTCCACTAAGCTATAATAAAGGCATAAAATTTAAAAAAAAAATCTGATCATCATCAGTCCTCAATCCAGACCCGGATCTACTGACCCCCCTGTACTGTCTGGGTCACTATGTCCTCAGACAGGTTTCAGTTCATCAAACGAAAAGAGATAATCAATAATCGATCAATTAAAAATGATTTTAACGTCAGCCCCACAGTCCTGATGGAACGAGACCACCTCACCCTCACCACTGATCGATCCTCAGCTTCACAATGACAAACTGAACCGATCCAGATCCAGGTCCCTACAACATGGAGGATCTGATGAAAGTCATGCTCTACCTCAGTGGAGCCGATCTCTGACAGTCGGGTCAGACTGAGGTTCTGCAGGATCACCAGGTCAGTTTAGACCAGGTTCCCTCTGATTCGGGAGCGTCAGGAGGACCAGGTGCCGGATCATCCTCGAGTCCTCGTGTTTCAGACAGATTAATGTTTTCATTCATGCTCTTGTTGAAACTGTGAACTCAGTCTCAATGACAGGGTGATTAAGGATCCAGTAAAACATGTTATTCATGTTTTTTATTTAGTGAAGAACATGAGTGAAGCTTCAGTGCAGCAGGAAACTTTGTGTAAGTATTAGGTTCTACATCTGTTTAATAAGTGCTAGAGACTGAATAAGGCAGGTAACACTTCCTTTGAACTGGCACTGGTCTTATACGTGGACCAGGATCAGTCGGACATGATGGATCCACATTTAACAGGATCACACTCTTGTGATCAGGTCTAAGTGTTTAGGGTTAGGATTCTAGAACATGGTCCACAGTGAAAACATCTTCACTTCAGTGAAACAGAACATCAGTGTTTCAGTTTAGAGAACTTTATTGACAGAACCTTGAGTGTTCTGTTGAAGCACGGAGATCAGATCAGATCAGATCAATAGAAAATATCTGTTTTAGATCAGAACTGATCAGACTGAAGAGAACCTGAAAACTCAAAGTTTGTGAACTTATCAAACTTGAGACTGTTGAACTTTGTAGACTGAAATTCTGATCACATGAGGTCAAATATTTCAGTGGAGTAAATGTCAGGTCTTCAGTGTTGTCTTCAGATGATTAAAGTGATGGTTCGTTTCCATAGAAACACCTGAAGTGACTTGGCAGGTAACATCTTTTATTAAAACTTATTTCAATATTGGTAACAAAAGTGGAGCCTCAGTAACACAAGTTCCAACACACAGAGAGGTCAGTGAAGTACACACGGCAACAGAACACTTCAAGCGTCACCTGTTCACTGACATCACAGGATAACGCCCCTTTAACTCACCTGAGACCTAACAAAAAGTCAGAGCTTCTCTACCTGTAACCACAGGTTGTCTGGGGTCAGAGGTCAACTCAAACTGTGACATCACAGCATCACTCAGTCACTAAAGTAAACAAACACAATGAGCTGCTGGCTCAGAGCCCCGCCCCCTCACTCCCCCTCAGTCCCACTGCAGCGCCGTCTCTCCGGCCATCGACATGTACTCGTCCAGCTGGGCGTCCAGTCGGCTCCTGGACATGGACATGTAGTCGTCCAGCTGTTTGTCCAGTCGGCTCTTGGACAGGGACATGTATTCATCCAGCTGTGCGTCCAGCTGCCTCTTGGTTGGTAAGTCACCTTTGCCCCTCCTCCATGCAGTGGCCCCGCCCCTTGGCAGGTTCAGACTCAGGTGTGGTCCTGCAGGAGAAAATAGTTTGATGACTGCGTCTGTAACAAAGAGGCTCAAGTTTAGCTCTTGGGGGGGCGGGGGGGGCACTGACCTGCAGTAAGTTTCTGGATGTTCGTCCTCGTCAGGAGGCGACGCTGACCGAGTCGACTCCACAGGTGACCTCGTCCTGCAGAGGACACACCCACACAGGTACAGGTGTGATGACATCTGTGGTTCAGTGTTTCACACCTTCACTCTCCTCCTCCTCCTCCTCCTCCTCCTCCTCCTCCTCCTCCTCTCTGCAGCTACATCGTCAGAGAGGGAGCTGCTGTTGAAGGAGGCGTGGCATCAGAGTGTCTCCCTGCTGATTGGAGGACATATTTAATCTGAACCACTGCAGGCCAGAACCAGAACCACAGCCATCAGGTACTTACTCCTGCGGGTGGAGGTGACCCTGGCTCTCCATCTGTATTTGTTTGTGAAGCTCCAGAAGCCTCGAGGTCTGGAGGTGGAGAGGCGACGAGTCACCTGCTGCCAGCCAAGTCGCTCCCAGACGCTTCTCCTCCTCCGACGCCGCTTCCCTGTGTGGGACATGTCAGGAGCCTGACACAGAGGGACCAGTCCCACAGAGACCAGGAAGTGAAGGTACAACCAGACCAGGTCTCACAAACAAATATGGACGCCTCACATCAACCACACTCTGAGGTCCCTGATCTAATGGACACGGTTTGATCACATGACCCTGACTGCCTGATGACACGATGTAAACACAATGGAGTCACAGCTGTGACAAGTGTTCCTCAGGTGTCTGTCTGAGTCTCCTCAAGACAGAGTGATGGTCACCACTGAAACACACCTGGCTGTGTGACGCTGTGACCTCCATCTTCCTTCTGACACCTGCTCTTTTTCAAAATAAAATGTTTTGCTTCCATATGAAGTGAGATGATCAGCTGTTTGACCCGACATGTACCTGACACCCACCTTACAGCTGAAAAACACTGAGTGTGTTTCCTGTCAGTTTATTAGGAACACAAGCTATGACTGTTGTGATTGGTCACTGGTGTCAGTGGGGGAAGGCTAAATAACAGTATAACACAACACAGTTCAACAGCATCACAAACCACACAGCCATCATAGTTTGTGCAATGACACCAGGTGCAGGTGTTGTCTGCACACCTGTCCTGCTAAGGTTTAGTGGACCTGATCCCACACCCCCTGACTCAACATTATGTTTACAGCCTGGTTTCTCCTCACAGCACCTGAGTACATGTCAACTGGTGAGATCCAGTCCGGCTGCACCGTGACAGAGGCTACCGGTCGTCTCCCCTCACTCTCATTGGTCTACAGCTCTGTGACTCACCTGCAGACCGAGCAGTGATGATGGCTCCTTCACCAGCAGGACCACCGACGGGGGGGCGGACACCCTCCTCTGCAGAGGCAGGATGGAGTCAAAGGCCACCATCCTGGACCGGGTCACCTGGTCCACCAGAACCTGAGAGAAGCTGTAACAGATGGAGGGAAGTTACCTGAACTGTTTGGATGATCTGAGAAGATCCAAGAGACAGAACATGATGGAAAACTGCAAGATCAAATCTTTAATTCTGGATTCATCTAATTCAGAACATGTTTGCTCATATGATGGACAGTGAGGTGTGTGTGTGTGTGTGTGTGTGTGTGTCTCACCGCTCATGGAGAGAAACTGCTGAGGTACTTCTCAGGAGCAATGGTTTTGATGAATCCATAGGTTTCCTGATTCTTGGAGTCATTCACCGTAAAGACACAAAGTGACCTGGCTGGTAAAACCCAGCTGAGCCGAATCTCCTTCACCTGGGGACTAATTAACAGAGACAAACGAGCCCCTTCATTACAGAAGAAAACTTAGATAATCAAAACTTAAAACTCCAACAAGTCACATCGATCTGCTACATGAAGTCTGAAGACTCCTCACAAACCTGACGGTAAACACAACATATTACCAGAAATACTGATCTCAAGGAACATGAGTTCCCTAAAACAATCCACTACCTGGCGGCAGCAAAAGTGAAGTAACCGGTAGATTTTAATTAAAAATCGGTGCAGCTTTGGGTTTAATCGACAGTCGAACCCGACAGAAGACGCCGGTATTCACGGCTCTTAAGCTTTAGTCTATTACCTGTTTTTAAATTGCCGATAAGTCATGAAACGTTAAACTTCTCGGATTTTAAAGAGGATTCGCCGCCATTTTTTTCTCCTATAGAAGCAGCCGTGTTGACTTTAGCATGAGCGTTAGCTAAAAACAGAAGGTAGCATCATTGTTATTTAATTAGAGTTAACTGCGTTCATCGCTGTTACTGATGAAAATGTGTATAAATGTGAGCCGCAGTGAATTTACCTGTGCTACCGAGCGGAGACACCTGTTAACGGCCCCAGTGTCACACGATGACGGCAACTGACCGCAACGCTAATCTGCTAGCGTTAGCTTCCCTTAGCGTTAGCTTCCCTTAGCGTAAGCGATGGGCGCTTAACCCTGTTAGCTTTAGCTTTACAACTAAACCTAGTTTAGTGGCTTCTCAAAGCGATCAGACCTACAGGTTCAGGTTTCCCCAACTAACTTTGTGAAAATACAAGAGGGTGGATTAGTTAGGATTAGTTAACTAAACAACCCACAGGTTACATTAGCCCGCTGATTTGTTAAAACCTCCATTTAATTACTGGTTAAAGACGCGGGCCACCTGTCCGCTCACCTGTCACCGTTTCTTTAACTACACCGACAGATCGGACTGAAACAGGTGAACAAGACTGAAGATGTTTTTAAATGAACAGGTAATCACCACAGACTCACCAGCGAACACCAGCCGAGCTTAGTTTGTTCTAGATTCTTCAGTTTGCTGCTCACTTTAACTGTTCAACAGGCTCAATGTTCAGCTTCACATCCACAAACTAACTCTGGGAAAATTTATTTAGCATCTGTTAAAAATAAAAAATAAATGACATAAAACCTTCTGATGATTTTTTTTTTAAATTAAGTCAAAAACATATTTTCTACAGTCGTGACACCATTTATATTTTTATTGTCAATGCTGCAGACACATCAGTTAGAAAATGTCGTGAGTCTGGATAATCTCTGATGCTGTGTCAAACTCATGTCACTTTAAATTAATGTGTTATTTTTTAATTGATTAATCCATTCACGCGTTTCCTGCCAGGTCATGTTTTATGATTAATTACTGTCAATAAATGAATCAGTTGAATTATTGAGTGGATGAAAACAAAGTCAACAGTTAAAAACCAGTAGAGACGTTTTACTGATATTTGACTGTGAAACGGGTGAATTCTATTAAAAAACATCTTTAATTTATTGTTATACACCTGGAGAACCATTGATTATTGATTAGGGTCACATTATTATCAACCTGTCAATCACCCCGCCCCCGCCCCCTGCCCCGCCCCCACAGGGGAGAAGAGAGATGTGATTGGCTGTCACGTTCTTACAGCGGTCACGCGCACAAACTTTCTAACGGAACGTAATAATAAACAGCGGGAAATGTGTTTCCGGCCACGGCCTTCAAAATAAAAGCTGAACTTGTAACTAGTGCAGAAAGTATGAAACCTCAGTGTGATTGTGACAGTGAGGAAACATCGTGAGTACAAATGTGAAAAGAGGAACAAAAGAAAGACCTTGTTACTCAGTGTTGTTCCTCATGTAGAAACATTTTGTAGATGAAATGTTTCATGAATAAAACCTGGATGAAAACTCATGAAACCTGACTGGAGATCCGGGCAGTGAACACCGAACTTTCTCCCGCTCCTCACGGTTCTGGCTCCCGCTGCTCTTATTTTATAAGTCCAGATATCGGCTGACTTCCTGTTATGTCTGGCTGTCGGGTCGGGCATGACCCCGCCCCCGCCCCCGCCCCCGCCCCCTCCGCGCTGACTCGGTGAGCAGACAGACGCAGTCTGGACCAGACGGAGAACACGCGCGCACCGACTGACCCACAGCCGGTCTCCGCGTCACAGCGGCGGATCACAGCCGAACGGAGGGAGCCGAGTCCCGGTGAGTGGAGCTGCCGGAGCCCGCTGAGGGTTGAGCCCGTCTGACAACTGTTGATCCAGCGGTGACTGTCTGTCTACCTGTCGGTCTGTACCTGTGTGTGTGTGTGTACCTGTATAGATGATCAGCTGCAGCGAGATTTATATAATTAATTAATAAATCAATCAACAGAAACTAATCAGTGATTGATGTGATGACTAATTAACCACTGATGACATCACTGAGAGTATTTCTCAGTTCTGGAGAATTTTTATAAACCAGGACATGATGTTATTATGACTGTGTGTGTGTGTGTGTGTGTGTGTGTGTGTGTCTGTGTGTGTCTGTGTGTGTGTGTGTGTGTGTGTGTCTGTGTGTGTGTGTGTGTGTGTGTGTGTCTGTGTGTGTCTGTGTGTGTGTGTGTGTGTGTCTGTGTGTGTCTGTGTGTGTGTGTGTCTGTGTGTGTCTGTGTGTGTGTCTGTGTGTGTGTGTGTGTGTGTCTGTGTGTGTGTGTGTGTGTGTGTGTGTGTGTGTGTCTGTGTGTGTGTCTGTGTGTGTGTGTGTGTGTGTCTGTGTGTGTGTGTGTGTGTGTGTGTGTGTCTGTGTCTGTGTGTGTCTGTGTCTGTGTGTCTCTGTGTGTGTGTGTCTGTGTGTGTCTGTGTGTGTGTGTGTCTCTGTGTGTGTGTCTGTGTGTGTCTGTGTCTGTGTGTGTGTGTGTGTGTGTGTGTGTCTGTGTCTGTGTGTCTCTGTGTGTGTGTGTGTGTGTGTGTGTGTGTGTCTGTGTCTGTGTGTGTGTGTCTCTGTGTGTGTGTGTGTCTCTGTGTGTGTGTGTGTGTCTGTGTGTGTGTGTGTGTGTCTGTGTGTGTGTGTGTGTCTGTGTCTGTGTGTGTCTGTGTGTGTGTCTGTCTCTGTGTGTGTGTCTGTGTGTGTGTGTCTCTGTGTGTGTGTGTGTGTCTGTGTCTGTGTGTGTGTGTGAGTGTGTGTGTGTGTGTGTGTCTGTCTCTGTGTGTCTGTGTGTGTGTGTGTGTGTCTGTGTGTGTGTCTCTGTGTGTGTGTGTCTGTGTGTGTCTCTGTGTGTGTGTGTGTCTGTGTGTGTGTGTGTGTGTCTGTGTGTGTCTCTGTGTGTGTGTGTGTGTGTGTGTCTGTGTGTGTGTCTCTGTGTCTGTGTGTGTCTGTGTGTGTCTCTGTGTCTGTGTGTGTCTGTGTGTGTCTGTGTGTGTGTGTGTCTGTGTGTGTCTCTGTGTGTGTGTGTGTGTGTGTCTGTGTGTGTGTCTCTGTGTGTGTCTGTGTGTGTCTCTGTGTCTGTGTGTGTCTGTGTGTGTCTGTGTGTGTGTGTGTCAGTGAGACTCAGTGTAAATCAGATGGATGATCAGATGATGTAATGCAGTGAAAGTGCAGCTTCAGATCTGTTCTCATCAATAACACTGGTTCATTCTGCAACTCCATAACAAACAGCAGTCCTCACTCTGTCGGTGAGTAGCCCTACAGTTAGTTAGTTAGTTAGTTAGTTAGTTAGTTAGTTAGTTAGTTATCTGGCTCCAGCAGGTTCTCAGTCTGTACCTCAGTGAGATCTTCTGTCAGCAGCTGGTAACAGAACTGATGAAACCTCTGAGGAACACCTGAAGTGGTCCTCAACAGTGGAGACCATGAGGACCAGCAGGTCAGCCAGTTTGACCAGTTACAGCTAAAACATCAACTGGAAGATACAGAAGTGAAGTTATAGCTGATCTCAGATCAGTGCTCTGTCCCATCATGTGTCGGCTGCAGGTTCCTGTCTGTCAGCTTGACCCTCAGCTGTCGTCTCGGTGGTTCCTGTCCTGTTGACAGAGGAGGGAGCTGAGACTTCAGTCTTTTCTTCCTCAGAGCTCAGAGGCAGCAGAGAAGAGATCGATCACTGATCCGTTGATCAATCAGTGATCAGAGGAAGTCGTCTGATCACTGTGGTCAGCGTGTGACAGCTACTACACTCTGTATTTATTCACTCTACACAGTTCGTCATGTGGATCAGGGTGAAGGGCTCTGAGTATTTGTCACTGTCACTTCATGTTAATACTTTGAAGATGACCATGGAGGTGATTTTTAGCTCCGCTTGCCTCACCACTCACTGCTGGTCTTCAGAGTTCTGAAGACCCCCTTAGGTACTGAGAGAGTCATGAACTGGTTCAGACACCTGAGCTGAAGACCTGCGGCTCCGTTTTTATGATCGTTTCATCTCATTTAAGAGAATCGGACAATATTGATATTAATGTGAAATTAGATGAAGGATTGGAGCACCTGATCATCCAGATATCAGACCAGTCCAGGATCACTCAGCTTCTTTACACTTTTAATAGTCTTGTCATCAATTAATCAGTGAATCATTCGGTCTATAGGATGCATGCCACTAGAGTGACGTCCTCAAATGTTCAGTTTTGTCTGATCACTAGTGCTAAACCTAAAAATGTTCAGTTCAGTGTCACAGAAGAAGAAACTCAGACTTTAAAAGTTGGGAAAGTGATTTTTTTTACTTTTCTGCTCAACTGAAATACATAGATTATCTGAATTGTTGCCTGTTAGTTTTCTTTCAGTTGTCTGATGGACTAATAAACTAATATTTCCATTTGTACCCAGATGACATGTCGGTACTTGGCCCCGCCCCCAGCAGCAGCGACGCCTGCCTCAGCATCGTCCACAGCCTCATGTGTCACCGGCAGGGTGGCGAGAACGAAGGCTTCGCCAAGCGCGCCATCGAGAGCCTGGTGAAGAAGCTGAAGGAGAAGAAGGACGAGCTGGACTCGCTCATCACCGCCGTCACCACCAACGGCGTCCACCCCAGCAAGTGTGTGACCATCCAGAGGACACTGGACGGACGGCTGCAGGTAGGAAAACCACCATCAGGTTGTTGATGAGAGGTTTGAGTTTCTGGTGTTCACATGACAGGACTGACTGTAGGAGGTCAGAGGTGGACCAGAGGTGGACTGTGATGTGAGGACATGAAGTCTATAACAATCTGATCACTGAATCCTCCTTAAGGTGTTTCTGTCCTCACAGTGAAGGTGGAGCCACTGATTCTAATTCAATCACCAGTCAGATTCACTGAGGATCACCTCATGGTCCGCGGGCTGTCTGCCCTCGTCCAATCAGATCAGCTAGAAAAGGTTCAACACTGAAAGAACTTAAAGCGGGAATCAGAATACAGGTACTGAAAATGGACAAATGTCAGGTAAAGAAGCTGAAGTGCAAAGTCTAATTTTGAGGGTTGAGTAATATCATTTGAAGTGAAAGTGCTGAAAGGAGGTGAAATGATGAAAGTGCTAGAAGTGTCAGCTGAAGTCCTGAAGTGATTTTCTCACCACTTCAGTTGTATAAAGTGAAAGAAGAAAGCAGTTGAAGTGGGTTTGAGGAGTGGAGGCTGTTGGAATAAGAGGAGATGAAGAGGTTTTGTTTTTGGTGTAGGTGAATAGACCTGAAAGGATGTGAAGTGTGAGTTGAAGTGTGAGCAGCAAAGGGGTGGAGGCATCACACTTCACCTGAGGAACTTTAACCTGTCAGCGTTTAGTTTGGTTGAGACACAGCAGCAGTGATGAAGATGAAGATGATGATGGTGAAGTGAAAACACTTTTATTTCCTACATGTTCCAGGATGTTCAGAGACAAATCCCAGGAAGAGAAAACGTTGAGGTTTATTTCTTTGCACACAGACGCAGCTCTGAGCTGCTGCCTCCTGCTCCTGAAAACACCTTGACCTCTGACCACAGTCACATGACTTTCTCCTTCTGTCATCTGTGTGTGAAGTGATGACTGCGTCAGGTCTGACATTCAGTCCTGTCTCACTCAGTCGTGTTCAGATTATAAAGAGCAGCAGACTGGGTGTGTCCCCCCCCCCACACAGTAATTATCAGACCAGAGGATGTAAACATGGATCACACTTCAGTCTGCTCACAGCTGAACATGAGCCACACTCAGACCGTTTCTACGGACCTCCAACCCAGGACCCAGTGGAACCACCTCCACAGCCCCAGGCAGCTCCTCTCAGACCACTGAGACCTGTTCAAAGCCACCAAGTCTCCACAGCCGCTGGAGCTGAAACTCTGAACACAAGTATTGACTCCTCAGGACCCTCTGAAATGTTCTCAACAATCATTAAAATGTCCACCAGAACCCTCTCAACAATCCACTGAACTTAGGAAGCCTTCTCTGGAACCACAGAAATCCCCTCCAAAACCTTTGGGCCTTGGGAACCACAAGAACCTCCTCCTGTTCCCTCAGAACCTTTACAGGATCCTCTGGATCATTGTTCATAATCCTACAACACATGAACCTTCAAGGACCAGACATGGTTCATACTGAACCAGGCGTCTGAGTCCACGAGTGTGTTCATATCTGAGCGGTTCGTTTCATTCCAGACAGATCTACATCAGGTGGACCCTCGTGGACCCTCACTCTGACGTGAGTGTAGAGACAATACGTTTGTGTTTAAGACTCATGTGGACCTGATAAGAGTCTAAGAACCCTGTTGAGTCCCCTGGACCCCCCTCCAGGTGCCATGCAGCCCATAAAGAACCTGTGGAGTCCTAACAGATCAGAACCTGCTGTGTGTGTGTATGTTTGTGTGTATGTGGCAGTTTAAGGGGTCAGACTTGGTTTTAGGTTTTGGGTTAGAACCAGGTTCAGGTCAAGGTAAAGAGGGACTGCATCAGTGAGTGTCCTCGCAAAGATAGACTTACAAGTGTGTGTGTGTGTGTGTGTTTCCCTCTGTCTGGAGGAGGAGGAGGAAGGGCAGGCTGGCTTGTTTTGTCTGAAACACAGGAAAGGGGCTGGGTTAGAGTTAAGCCAGACAGTGTGTGTGTGTGTGTGTGTGTGTGTGTGTGTGTGTGTGTGTGTGTGTGTGTGTGTGTGTGTGTGTGTGTGTGTGTGCGTGCGCGTGCGTGCCTGTGTGTGTGCGTGTGTGGAATGTGTACACGTCTCACTTTTGTCATTGGATCAAAAACCACAGAGTTTCTACACTGTAAAAAATGTCTCCTTCAGTCTGTGACTTATTGAAAACAAATGAATTTTTTACTCCTTCAAGAACCTTTTTAAAACCACAGTCCTGGTTAAATTGTTAGTCCAACAGTCCTGGTTCTCTTGATTCTTCAGATAAAATCCCTTAGTGTCTGCAAAGACGCTAATCTTCAGTGAGATTGTTGAAACATGTTCAGAGCTGCAACTAACGATACGTTTTTATCGTCAGTGACAGGGTTTGGGTTAACTTGGCCCCTGGGGACTAATAAAGTTCTGGAATAGAGTTTTCTTTCTTGAATGAATGTTTTGGCCAATAAAACATCAGATGTTGTGAATAAAGCCCAGGTGACAGAGCTTTGCTCCGATGAACATTAGAAAACGTTCACTATCACATGAATCCTGAATGAATAACTCACCCATTAATTAACAAAGGTCGTCAGTTTTGATCATGTTTGATAATCGTGACCTTAGTAACCACTGCAGTCACCTGTCTTCAGGAGTTAGCTTCAAGTTCACTGATCATCAGGTGTCTCCTGAAGGTCAGATGCTAAAACATCTGTCACAGCTGGAGGCGACCTGTTCTCTGGAGCTGTCACATGATTAGAGCCGCTGAACGCCAAAGTCAAAGACGGGTCAACGACTTGAGTCTGATTCTGTTTCTAATAAGAGTCTGATCATCAGGTGTCAGGTTTATCGTCAGTGTTTCGTCAGTGTTTCGTCAGTGGTATCGTCAGTGTATCATCAAACGCCAAAGTCAAAGACGGGTCAACGACTTGAGTCTGATTCTGATTCTAATAAGAGTCTGATCATCAGGTGTCAGGTTTATCGTCAGGTTTATCATCAGTGTTTCGTCAGTGTATTGTTAGGTGTTTCGTCATATTATCTGCAGTCCTTCTTCTTTCAGGATGCAGTTTTCTGATTTTAAGAAATAAAGCTGAGTGACCTGGATGGATGTTTTCTGGGGTGTGTGTGTGTGTGTGCGCGTGTGCGTGTGAGAGCGAGAGAATGTTTTGTCTGCAAAGTCTTATCCCTGCCCTTCACCTGTGCACACACAGAACAAAGTGCTCTGATTGGCTGCTCAGTGTCTGCACTGTCACAAAATCACAAAATCAGCTGGTCAATTGTTTCCTCTTGATTTCAGTGTTTTTCTTCTTCTGTGGTCCTGATGGCAACAGGTTGAGATGATGATGTCACTGTTACTGTCTGAGACTCATTTACATAGAGGACTTCAGGGACCTGGACCACGAGTTCAGCTCAGTCTGGCTCAGTCTGGTTCTGTTAACTCTTGGTTTAATGACGCAATGAGTGACATCATCAAGTTGTGAGTGAGTGAGTGAGTGAGTGAGGGAGGGAGGATCGTTCAAGGCTCTAATGATGAAATATTGATCAGTGTGTGGATCATTGTTCTGGTCTCAGAGTCTCATGTTATTCTGAGCTGCAGTGATGAAGAGGAGTTAAAGCTTCATCACTGTCAGATCAGCTGTTTGTCTCCACCTCATCTGAAGCTTCTCCAGGCACCAGATCACTGAGTCCTGATACCAGGGGACACGTCCTGAACTGATTTATTCAGCCCAATAATCAATAATCACTGGGTTAGAGTTTGGTGGCTTCAACAGTCAGCTGCTCAGAACCAGGATCATTACACACACACACACACACACACACACATGTGAGGTCAGACATGATGTCATGGTCGTGGTTTGGCCTGGCGGGTTAACTCTGCATCACCTTGTACACACAGACAGTGTTTCCATGGTAACCGCTACTCACCATGACTCAGTCTGTTCTCACAGTTTATTTAGATTTTCATGAAGGATGTGTCTCCTGTCGGTCTCTCTCCTGTCTGTCTCTCACCTGTCTGTCTGTCTCTCAACTCTCTGTCTCCTGTTTGTCTGTCTCCTGTCTGTCTCTCACCTGTCTGTCTGTCTCTCAACTCTCTGTCTCCTGTCTGTCTGTCTCCTGTCTGTCTCTCACCTGTTGGTCTGTCTCTCAACTCTCTGTTTCCTGTCTGTCTGTCTCCTATCTGTCTGTCTCCTGTCTGTCTGTCTCTGACCTCTCTGTCTCCTGTCTGTCTCTCACCTGTCTGTCTGTCTCCTGTCGGTCTGTCTCTGACCTCTCTGTCTCCTGTCTGTCTCTCACCTGTCTGTCTCTTGTTGGTCTGTCTCTGACCTGTCTCTCTCCTGTCTGTCTCAAATGTCTTCCTGCCCACAGGTAGCAGGTAGGAAGGGTTTCCCTCATGTGATCTACGCCCGTCTGTGGCGTTGGCCTGACCTCCATAAGAATGAGCTGAAACACGTCACCTTCTGTCAGTTCGCCTTCGACCTGAAGTACGACAGCGTATGTGTGAACCCCTACCACTATGAGAGGGTGGCGTCCCCGCCCACAGGTAAACACTCTACACCTGAGGAAACACCTGGTGCACCTGACATCAGCCCAACCAGCATGTTACTGCAGGTCAGTGTTAATGGTGTCACATGACGACGTTTCACGTGGCATAAAGTAGCGTCACATCACATGTCACGTACAGGAAGCTGCTTCCTGTCATGTGATGTAATGTAGCCTAACGTGTCATCACGTTTAGTGAGGTCACATGGTCTTTTGTGGTCTGGGGTTCTGATGATGATCTCGTCCAGCCTTCCTCCGGTACAGGGCCCATGAAGGGACACACAGAGCGATTTGACAGTATCAGGACTCCCACTGACGGGACCCCCCAGTGGTCTGATGTGGATTCAGGATCAGGGCACTGAGGCTGGACTGGACTTTCATACTGTTCTTGTCTCCTGTCTTCCTTCAGGTCCTCAGTCTCTGATAAAGGAGGAGTTCATTCAGGACTGTCTGCAGATCGACCTGCCCCCCCATCCCGACCCCTACAACCAGCCCCACCCTGTCAGCATATATCCCAGCATGCCTCTGTCTCCTCCAGGTCACTGTCAAATCTGTTTTTTTCATGAATTCAGTTTTGTGATGAAGACCACTGATGAAGACTCTGTCTGCAGGCAGCAGAGCTCTGTCAGCCAGCGGGGGGGGCAACGAGGGCCCGGGTCTCCTCCAGATCGCCCTGCCTCAAAACCAGGGAGGGCAGGCCTCGCCACCTCACCCAAACCCCCCTCACACCCCTCAGCCTCCTCACCCCCCCACTCCCACCTCACCACACCAGCAGAACCCTGAGTACAGCAGCCCCCCCAAAACTGGTACGGTACCTGGACTGAACTGGGGCTGGTTGGACTTTGTTAATGGTTGTGACAGTGGAGGGACTGGAACACTGCAGTAGTGACAGCAGTAATACTGTCCAGTACCACAGTAACTGCAGTAGTGACAGGAGAAATACTGTCCAGTACTGCAGTAGTACTGGTTGTAGCAGAACAGTAATAGTAGTAGTAGTACTGCAATAATAGTAGTAACTATACTACAGTATCCTCAGTAATGTACCTGTGTCCCTTGTGTCTCTGCAGCCACCTGGTCAGGTAACAGCCCCGTCCCCTATAGCCCAACAGGACCGCAACAGAGTGGGCGGAGCCACCAGCAGCCTCCATTACATCATCATCCTGCTCACTTCTGTACGACATCATGTGACCATGTGACATTAAAGCTCTGTGGTTATTGGTTCCTCACTGAGTGTGTTTGTTCTTACAGGGTCGCAGCATCACAGCACGGCTCCATATCCTCAGCCTGTGTCCAACCACCCAGGTAACACACACACCTGTCCACAAATGTCCCCACTCACCACAACTTTGTAAAAATGTCCCCTCCTTTTCCCTGCCTCTGTCTGGCTCTGTTGGACTGTCTCTCTCTGTCCCCGCCGTCTCTCAGGTCCAGAGTTCTGGTGCTCGATCTCGTACTTTGAGTTGGACGTTCAGGTCGGGGAGATGTTTAAGGTCCAGTCCAGCTGTCCTCTGGTGACGGTGGACGGATACGTGGATCCTTCAGGAGGAGATCGCTTCTGTCTGGGACAGCTGAGCAATGTCCACCGCACTGCCGCCAGCCACCGTGCCAGGTGACCAGTCTGACCAGTCTGACCTGGTGGCAGTAGGTGGAGGTGTATTGGGAGCAGTGATGTCAGTGTTGTTTTATTGTTTAAAATTGTTCCTGCAGGCTCCACATTGGTCGGGGGGTTCAGCTGGAGTGTCGGGGGGAGGGGGACGTCTGGATGCGTTGCCTTAGCGACCACTCAGTGTTTGTTCAGAGTTTCTACCTGGATCGAGAGGCCGGCCGAGCACCTGGAGACGGAGTCCATAAGATCTACCCCGGAGCTTATATCAAGGTGAGTGTGATGATACGCAGATGACTCTCTGCTGTTCATCTGTGTCCACATGACGCTCTGTCTGCAGACACTGTTCCTCTGATCATTACAGACACTATCACAACCTGAGTCTGTGGCCCCGCCTCAAACAAAACTGTTTCTCTGCCTACAGCTGTTCACATTTGGAAAATTGTCTGTATTAAAGCAGCTGTGATAAGCTGTGATCAGCTCCTGTCTGCAATGAATCATGATGTTCAGACAACATAAATGTTTCACTGTGAGACTGAAGGAAACTTAAAAACAGGAGAAATCTGCATGAAATTCTGCAGCCTCTCTTTGTCTGGAGCTTTATTATTATCTGAGGGTGCAGGTCTGAGGGTTCTGGTCTGAATGTGATTTTTTAAGCTAACGGCAGCAACTGGTCTCTGAGTGTTTTAAGGCAGCTTAATTTTCACTGCTGAATCACCTGTCTGTCTTTCACCTGTCTGTCTCTCCAGGTGTTTGACCTGCGGCAGTGCCACAGACAGATGCAGCAGCAGGCAGCAGCAGCTCAGGCAGCTGTAGTGACTCAGGCTGCTGCGGTTGTCGGTGCGATTCCTGGACCCAACAGTGTGGGAGGAATCGCTCCTGCTGTCAGTGAGTATTACCTGTCTATCTCTCTGCTTACCTGTCTATCTGGTTTTTCTTATAGTTTAATTATTTCCTCTTAGAAAAGACAGCCTCACTGGGCCCCTCCCCTTTTAGTACGCACCTGTAACACACTTGAAGCTCTGAACTCCAGCCCTGAAGTGAATACCTGCAGCCGCAGAGGATCTGAGTGTCAGTCATGAAGCTCAGCAGATGACTTGTTTCTGTTTGGGAGGGGCCAGGTGTTCCTGTTTGGGAGGGGTCAGGTGTTTCTGTTTGGGAGGGGTCAGGTGGGTCAGTCTTTTTCCTGAAGTACAGTTCTTATGTTACATTTCAAAATAAAACCTTTCAGAACACACAGGTTTGTGATAACTGTGTGTGTTCTTACTGTGTCACAGGTGTGTGTTCAGCAGGTCTGGGTGTGGACGACCTGCGCAGGTTGTGTATTGTGCGCCTGAGCTTCGTTAAAGGTTGGGGGTGTGACTACCCCCGACAGAGCATCAAGGACACCCCCTGCTGGCTGGAGGTTCACCTGCACCGAGCGCTGCAGCTGCTCGACCAGGTGCTGCACACACTGCCGCCCCGAGAACACACACTCTGACACACTGCAGCAGGTGTGTGTGTGTGTGTGTGTGTGTGTGTGTGTGTGTGTGTGTGTGTGTGTGTGTGTGTTTTGTCTGTAGGCTGCAGTGTGTTTGAGCAGGAGAGGATTCATCCACAGCTGTGATGTCATCTAAATGATCTAATCTGTCAGAGTTCATAAGCCCCGCCCACCCAGTCCTCCTACACACAGCTGTAAACAAACATGTCGCAGCTCATTGGTCGGTTCAGACAGGTACAGAACCCCAAGCTTCAGACAATCAACCAGACACAGCCTCTCACGGCTCCTGTCAATCAACTGAGTTTCCATAGATACCAACATCCAGTGTCACATGTTAAAGGGTCAGTTCACACAAAACAGGAAGTAGAGCTCTTCTTTTGTGGCCTGGTCTCGCAGCTGTGACAATAAAACATTTGGCCCTGAGCAGAACCAGATCTGAGCCACAGTCCTGGTCCATCCTGGGTCTGTTCTGCCTCCTGAGCCCCTGAGGTCACAGGAGGTCATCAGGGTCCACACACTGCTGCTTCTTCCTGAGGTCTCAGTCACTGTGGACCTGCAGACTGAAGTTCACCTGTTTATCAACCAGACTGATCAACCAGCTCCATCATTATAAACAGAGGAGAAAACCCCTGATGAGTGAACATCAACCAGATCCTGATCAACAGACTGCTGTGGTTTTGGTTGAGTTTGTTCACAGACTCAGACTGAACATCTGCTCATATCGTTTGTCATCACTAAACTTCCACAGGTGATTTTCCTTTGTCTGTTGGTCCCACAGTTTAACGTCTGACACCTGAACTCATGAAACCAAAACTGACTTTTCTATTACTTTGTTGTTCACAGTCAACAGAAGTAGTTGTCGTACCACAGAGAGTTTACCCAGCTCACTGTGTCTGTAGCTAATCTCCAGTCAAAGATCCAGGATGATCCTCAGTGATCAAACCTCCACATGAAGCTCCAGTCTCTGTCAACAGGACACGCTCACACCCACAAACATGACAGAAACAACAGCTGGAAGTTAAACTAGCTTCAGAGACAACACCCTGCTGCCACCACCAGAGGGCAGTAAATTACATGATGAATACAAACAAGGATCAGATCCTTTATGGGACAGAAAGCTGTTCTGAGATCAGATGTAAGGAGAGAAATCACTTCAGTTCAGGCTGAGGCTGGACCAGGTAATTTATTCTCACCTGAGTCTGCACAGAAACATAATCAAACTCTTGAAATGCAGTGAGGCTGCTCAGGTCGTAGTCAAACACTAATGAGAGGAGGATCAGATGTCACAGTTTTGAGACGTGCAGTAAATTTTATAGACAACAGACCTGAGACTTTTTCATCATCACAGTCTAATATTCACATCATTGTCTCTCAGAGCAGAGGATAAACAGTTTGAGTGAAATGACCCTTTAACTTCCTGTTGCTCAGCAGCAGCTGACTCTACACAGGTCAGATCTGTGTTTGCTGCAGTTTTTAACATCTCGCTGCCAGTTTATTTATTTTTTATTTTATTGATTATCCACCAAAGATTAATTTCCTGCTCTTAGTGACATCATATCCTGTTTACGTAGTGAATCAGCTCCTCTGATCTGTCAGATTATTTATTCTGTCGTCAAGTTCTTTATTTTCAGCTTTTTATTACGTTGAATTTTAAAGGCTTTTATACTGAAAAGGTCTACAACTATAACATCTACGGTTTATTCCAATTAAACTTTTATGATAAAAACAACCACTGCCTCTTTATTTAACTTTATATGTGACTGTTTCTGTATATAACTGAATATTTAACCTGTTTTTACCTGAAATCATTTTTAAATGTTCTACAAATTAAACACGACAAAATACAACAGGTTCCACTACTAGAATTATGGAATGTCTGATGGAACAATTTGAAATGAGCTGAAAGGTTCCTACTAAAACTGTTTAGAACATCAAACTTCAATTCTATGTTAAAATGTCAGAGAGATTTTTTCATTCATTTTTCACTTTTGTCTCAGTGTCACAACAACTGAAATTTCCCCTGTGCATCAATAAAGGGTTATCTTACCTTACATTTATAGATACACTCACAATAAATAAATTCATACATACATAAAGTGAGATTAAACATGAATCAACAGGACATGGTTACTCATCTTCTTGATGGCCTCTGTGGTAACAGCTGAGATCATTATAAGACTGATGATTTGTTTCTCATTTTTCCTTTAGAACCTAAAAACAGAACATGTTCATATGACCTTCTATTGATTCATTTATCAATAACAGACTGAGGTTGTTGTTATTTCTTTATGAATGAGAGACCGAGCGAACATGAAGGTATCAGTAAAATATGGCGCCAATAAAGACAAAGAGCGAGCGTCCGTAAGGTTTAAATATTTCATGTTCGCCTTGTAATTGGTCACAGTAAAACGACGCCTTTGCAACTCTAGCCAATGGTAGAGAAGAGTCTTGCATAATAAGATGACGGGGGAGGGGTTTGATGAGTGCCTCGTCCTTGAACCAATAAGAGACGAAGCTGAAGATGTATGAATATTCATCTGGAAGGGGGCGTGGTCTCTCGGCGGAGGTCGGGCGCAGGCGAACATGGAGGTTTAGTGATCGCTCGGTGTCTGAGGAGAAGGAGGGCGCTTCGCCGAACCGTGTTTTGTTTTCAGTTTTCCTTTGATATTCTTAGTTTTTTGAGTCTGCTCGGCTCCAACATGGAGATGAAGAAGAGGATCAGTCTGGAGCTGAGGAACAGGAACCCCGCGGAGGTGTGTAACTCCAGCAGCGCGGACTTTAATTTATTTATTTCCAGTAGAAACGATGAAGGATGCGGAGTCAAACCGACATGGCGATGCTGAAAACGTCGAGCTTCTCCGCGGAGTCTCTGCCGCTGAGCGCCGACATTTTGACCCGGAGAACCGGAGAACCGGAGAACCAGTCCGCGCCGCTGCAACATGGAGGAAACTCCCGCGGTCAGAGCCGCGTGCAGCTCGCAGTTCTCCCGGGAGCCTCGCGCGAGCCCCTTCCGTTAGCACCGGGCTAACGGCTAATGGCTAACGGGCTAACGGCTAACCTGGCGGGTACTCGGCTCATACCGGAGCCCCGGCCGGGGACCGGAGCCGGGGTCGGGTACAGTTTAAACCGAGCAGGCTTCCATTTTAACCTTCAGCGTTACAGCGGTGACCCGCGGTGCTTGTTATCTGATGGCGCGTCACGCCAGACTCGATTCTAAAATCGCGGATTTCTAAGTTTACTTGACCGTGGACAGAAACGCCCTCCGTTCTCGACGCGAATTACTTCTTTTAACAATTCTTCGGGTATTGCAGGTCAGTTCGGTTCAGATTCAACTCAATAACACCCCTCCGTGTAGATCAGACCGTAAAGTTTTACGGTTGGTTCCCGGAGCTGTTCCCGCCCACTCTGCTCTGTTTTGGTGGCGGGGGCACATAGTACAAGAACCCCAATGCCCCAAGTGGCGTGATGCCGGTCGGTGTGTGGCGGTTTTCCCGGAATGTAACGGGGGTGTAACGGTAAAGAACTCGTTTTTCTGAACGAAGTCTGGCGGAACGTTGAATCCAGAACTGACGTTTTCACGGGAGCAGTTTGGTTGATGTAGTGCCACTTACCCAGAGCCGTTCCCTCCTTCAACGGCTCGGTGCCGCCGGTGGTCGGTCACCGTGTGCGGTCCTAAACGACAGATGTTCATCGGTCTGTTTTAATCCCGGTTAATTCAGACACCTTAGACCTGGACTGGTCTGAGGTGTCTTTAGAGTGAACACAGGGACATGCAGTATAAACAAATGATTATTTCCATCATTGATTAATCTGCAGATTATTTTCTGATTAAACTATTTTTCTTAGATGTTAAAAAATAGCAAAAAAAGATTTATGAATTTATAATGTCCTGCAGCACCATCTTTAAATTCAGGACCCAGAGAGGTTCATTTCACTGCTGCTTAAAAAAAATACTAAAATATTATTTGATGATGAGAATAGTCACTGGTTGATTTTTTTATTTTTTTTGTTTATCAATTAATCATTGCAGCTGAAGAAACTTCACAGATGTGAACCATGTTAAACAGTCTGTGAAGCAGTGGTAGGCTCATTCATTCATTCATCCTTTATTTACGCAGGCTGACAAAGTGTCACACATTCAGACTCACCACAACTGTATCATTATAAAACACAGATAAGAGACGAAGCTGAGGATCATGTTATCGCCTGTTTTCAGGAGCGAAACCAGCTTCACAGAAGATTCATCAGTCAGACTCATGTTGTTCATGTGGTGCAGATGTTTCAGACTTCAGATGTTTTAAACCAGGGTCAGTGAACACAACATCCAGCTGCTCCTGGTTCATGAGGACAGAGACCTGAGTGGACGGTATCTGTCCTCAGTCGTGTTGGATCAAGACATGGTCTGATGTGGTCTGATGTGGTCAGGTGGCGGAGCTGGTGGTGGATAACTGTCGCTCCAGCGACGGGGAGGTTGAAGGTCTGACGGACGAGTACACGGGGCTGGAGATACTCAGTATGGTGAACGTGGGCCTCACCTCGCTCTCTAAACTGCCCTCACTGCCCAAACTGCGTAAGGTGAGTCCCTCACTGTGATCCAGAGTCCAGCAGGGTCCTCAGCCCCTGTCTGACCCTGGACTCAGTTACTTCTGTCTCAGTTTGTGTTCTGCTGTGAGTAGGAGTTGGTACCTGCCACAAACAGTTGTGTGTGACTTGTGTTTCAGCTGGAGGTGAGTGATAACACCATCTCAGGAGGTCTGGACACGCTGGCGGAGAAGTGTCCCAACCTGACCTACCTGAACCTGAGCGGGAACAAGGTGAAGGAGCTGAGCAGCATCGAGGTTCTGGTGAGTTGAGACAGTGCAGCACTGAGCCGGGACACGACAGCAGCGGCTCACCTGTCAGCTCTGACACCTGGTGGGAAACGTCAGGATGTTGTGTTTGATTTTATCTCTGATCTCTGCTCGTCGGTGACAGGACAGGTTTCAGTACGGTCTGTGTTTTCAGCTGTTGTGTTGTGTCCAGCATGAAAAGAGGTTCAGTTCATTATAATGTCAGTCCAGATTCCAAAACCTGGACCATCTGATTGGTCTGATCCATGATTTGACTCATGGACTCAGACTGGAACCTGTGGGGAGGTCCAGATCTAGACCTCCTGGTTTAGACAGGTTGATCACAGACTGAACGTCACTCATCAGTGTGGACTGTTGAATTGGACCCAGTCCTCAGACTGACTGCTCTCCTGTCTTTTGTTGTGGCCCTGCAGCAGAACCTGAAGAACCTGAAGAGTCTGGACCTGTACAGCTGTGAGGTGACCACGCTGGACGACTACAGAGAGAGCGTGTTCGAGCTGCTGCCTCAGCTCACCTACCTGGACGGCTACGACCATGAGGACAATGAGGTGCCCGACTCCGAGGACGACAACGGTGAGGCTCAACACACTCAGATGGGTTCCTCAGACCAGACCTGGTCCTTAGGTCCGGGTCGGGGGTGACTGACTGAAGTGTGCTTGATGATGAGACGTCACTGTTTCATGGAGCTGACCAGTCTTTAGATGCTTTTAATTTGAAGGACCAGATCAGCCAGGAAACGTTTGTGTTGACCTGAGACTCTGTTCCAGATGAGGATGATGAAGCCGGCCCACCTGGAGACGACGACGACGAGGATGAGGATGAGGATGAGGAAGGCTCTGAAGGGGATGAGGATGAGGTTGGCCTGTCGTACCTGATGAAGGAGGGGATCCAGGTGAGTCAGCTGACTGAATGTGCTTGTGTGCTGTGGTGGGACACTGCTCCCACAATGCACTGTGTGAAGGAAACAGCTGGAGAAGATGCAGCAGCAGGAAGAAGCAATCAAGCTTTTAGACATGTGACATCACAGACTGTCAGTGTGTGATGTGTTCAGGGCCCTACTGTGTGTGTGGTGTGTGTGGTGCGTGTGTGGTGCGTTCAGGGCCCAGCTGATGTTCAGTGTGTCACTGACATGTTGTTTCCTCAGGATGAGGAAGATGATGGAGACTATGTTGAAGAGGAGGAGGAGGAGGAGGAAGAGGATGATGGAGGTAGGTGTTGAGATTCTGATTGTAGTGAGTCTGTTCTTTCATTTCACACACACACACACACACACACACACACACACAGAGTCTCTGAGACCAGAACTGAGGCCGTGTTTAGATCTGATCAGAGTTCAGTTCTGAGTTCAGAGAGAGAGAGAGCGAGCGAGCGAGAGAGAGAGATCTACAGTGCAATAAAGTTTTATCCATTAGAAACAGTACAATATTTTTGGTTCATAATGAACTGTTGAATGAATTAGAGGACGTCAGTGGAGGAGGTGGACCTTCAGTGTGGTCCAGGACACATTCATGTCTGCTAAAAGAATGTGGTCCAGACCACCTCAGAATGTGGTCTGAGTGATCGGATCTCTAATGCGTCCTGAACCTGAACTTAGAGCTGAACACTGGTGGTGGCATCACTTAAGACTCGGGTTAATGCCAGGTCTGAAGAGGGTCCAGAGTCCAAACGTCACAATAAACTGCTCTGTGACCTCGTGTCCTCAACCTTGATGGAAAATGAGGAGAGAAGTGAAGGAGAGGTCATAAGGACTTTAACTGCACCTACACCAGGGCTGCGTCTGAAACCACCCACTGCTCCTCTGTAGTCCACTACACAGTGAGTTCACCACTCTGCAGTGCTCTGAGTGTACAGTGAGAATGATTACACCCTACATAGTGATTCACAGTATCCCACAATGCATCATGAAAAGTAGTGTACAACCGATGGTCACTAACCAAGCAATTTATACCATCATGCATTGCACGTGAGGTGAAAGACCCAGGTAGAGTCTGACAGTGTTTTTCAGTTTGACTGATGAGCTCAGTGTGTCGTCCTCTACAGACACTGTGGGGGAGGAGGAGGAGGAGGAAAAGAGTGAGTGACCTCAGACACAACCCAGGATTTGTTTTAACCAACTTTATTTATGGCACACAGACAATAAAGTAGAGTTGATTTCAGTGTGGCAGAGGACTCAGTGAAACATTTGTGTTGTATTTAGTTATGAACTTCAGTCTGTTGAGACCAGAATCTCCATCAGTCCTGGATCAGGTCTCAAACTGTGGTCAAACTACAGTCATCTGTTGTTTTAAATGTTGCTGCAGCAAGGAATTGTGGGATGGCTTTGTCTCCTTTCATGAAGGAAGCTCCAGTGTTTCCTCTGCTGAAGGAGATAAGATAGGAAGCACTGAGGCTCCTTTCCTCAGCTCTGATCATGGCTGCTCAGATCCTTCAGGTCCCTTCACTGTTCGACCACAGACCAGGTCCACGTCCAGAACCGGGACCTGAAAACTCCATCAGGGTCAATAGAAACAATCTGGTTCAAAACTAAATCAGAGTCTGAGGCGTCATTTCCTGTCGTGTTTCAATAAGTTCACAACAAAGGAGTCGTGATCTTGTTGAATTTAAACTTTATTAACTCTGTTGATTTTTAACATTCACTGGTTGAACGTTACTCATAAAACGTGCGTTTTCAGACAGACACACTAACGTTGACGCTGAGTGTGTAACAGTTGTGTTGTGACTGACCTGTTGTTGAGCACGTGGATTCTGCTGAACCTGAATTTGATCTGGTTTTATTTGTCAGACGAGGACGGAGCTGCTGTTCAGGGGGAAAAGAGGAAGAGGGATGCAGAGGATGATGGTGACGATGACGATGATGAATAGATCAACCACCTTCACACACTGTAACACCTGAACCCCACCCCCCCCACCCCCCTCCCCCCCCTGGTGACCTCTGACCCCGCCGGGTGTCGCCTCAGAGCCGCAGACAGACAGAAACACAGCAGTGAGACCATGTCCAGGATCAGTTCTCCTCCACACATACATCACAGCATGACCGATGATGTCATCAACCTGGTAACATGTGATCAGGTCACCGATCAATACTGAGAGCTGATCGATGGTGCTGTACAAGTGATGAGCTCCACCTGGAGGCTTCAGTCAGGTGACTTTGAATCCTTATCACATGATGAGAGACGACTTTCAGACCTTCATCGTTCATTGATCTTTGATTGGATCAGATCAGGTTCCTCCAGCGTTGTTGATTAAGAAACTGATCTGATGAAGAGGATGAAGATAAACTCAAACCTTCACCTGCAGCAGATCAACGACAACCTCACGAAGTCAGACACCAAACATCTGGATGAAACAGTCACAGATATCTCTAGATGTTTTCTCTCCAGATGTTTCACTGAATCTGTTTAGTTTTCTCAACCAGAACTTCAGGTAGAAAATTTCATGTTTTTTTCATTAAGTTTGGTCTGACTCTAAAAACTACAGTACCCATGAGCCTCAGCAGCTGTTGCTGTGGAGACAGGTGTGCAGCTTTCTGGTTGGCTTACTTTTACAGCTGTTCATGTTTTTTTTCTTACAAAAATGACTGTTAGTACATGAACCCATTGTTTTAACCCCGCCCCCCCCACCTGTCACCTGTCGGTCTGCGGCTCTCTGCTCGGGATGGGCCCGGCTCCTCCCGGTGTCTCCGGTCCTGCGGATCCTGGTCTCTGTAAATAGAAGTGAACTGGTGTGTGTCGGTCTGTGAAGCTGACGACGCTCGTCCTCGGTGATTTTATTTTTTTATTCTGTCTCTGATCGTGTTGCTGTGTCCAGTGTTTTTGAATAAAAACAATTGAATTCTGTTTCTGTCGACTCGTCAATTAACAGCTGTCAGTTTGATTAATTATTGATCATCAGTCCACTTCATCTATAAATGTTGTGGTGTCCAAAACAAAAGATTCAGTTACTGACAGAAAACACAAAACGACTGAAACAATAACAAACACTGATTAAAGAATGACATCACCATGACATCATCGTTTCAGGTGTAAAGATCAGAAAGGTAAACGTCCCTGATGACGACTGAACAACAGAAACAATAGAGACTGAGCTGAGTCAGGATCCATCTGGACCAGGTTCACACAGTCTGGACTCAAACAGGAAGTAGAGGAGCAGTTGATTGAGGAAGCAGGAAGTGAAATAGACCAATCAATAACTGATTGAAACAATTATGTCACAGGATAAGTTTTTTACTTCAATATAAATAAAGTGAATATTAGTTTTTAAACCAAATAATGTTAATGTCTCGTATAAAGTGACAGTGACGTGTATCAGTGTAAATGACGTGTTTCCTGGTTCGTCCACACGGTGGCGCCACTGACTGATGGATTTATGACAGTCTGTGTCTGAGTGAATTGAAATGTCGTTTGAACAGTTTCATGTTTGACTCTTGAACTTTTAGTTTCAGTGTCTTTGTTTCTTCATTGATCTTTTTAATGATGATCTGTTGATGAGCTGCAGTTTCCTCTGACTCCTCTGACCTTTGACCTCTGGAGATGATGATGATGATGAAGCAGCTTCACACTGAGGTCAAACCGTCACTGACACTCAGCAATCATCTGAGTCTGGTTGTTATTGATCAGTCTGAGGAGCTGGTCACACTGATTGATCACAGTCACAGTACATCAATTTGATCAATCAGCGATCAGTGTGATCAGTCTCAATGTCTCTGCTCAGACACTCTCCACCGTGTCAGCTGAGACAACAGCAGAAACAAACACATGTCACTGATCTGAGATCTGTGTGTGTGTGTGTATCAGGGGAGTCAGGATGACACACACTCCTCACCAGCTGCTGTCATTAACACACATGTTCAACAGGAGTTTGTGAGGTTTTCTTTTCTCCTTATATGGAAGTACAGAATTGTGAGGGGCAGGGCTTGACACACACTACAGAGGAGTAGAGCTGTGTATTAACCTCAGTACTGTAAATGCTGTAGCTCCTCTGCACTCAGTGATCACTTTATTAGGAACACCACACTGACTCTGGTAAGTCCCCAGTTCTTCAGGTCCTGGATCCAGATGTTAAACCTTCCTCTGAGACTCTGGATCCAGATGTTAAACCTTCCTCTGAGACTCTGGATCCATGCTGACATGACCTCATCACCTTCTTGCTGCAGGTCTCCTGTTCTTCTGGATCCAGGTCTGGTGACTGAACTGGACTCACTGTTGTTGATGAAACCAGTTTGAGACACGGAGCATTATCCTGCAGGAAGAAGCCTGAGGCTCGGTCTACAGGTGTACACGTGTACAGGTGTACAGGTGTACAGGTGTGTGTGTCTGCAGGATGAAGTTCGCCTTTTCTTATGTAAATAGTTTTGTTTTGATTTGACTCTGACAAACAAATCAGCTGCAGACAAACACAAATACAACTCACTGATTCACTGCACACAGGTGCTGAAGCTCCACCCCCTCCACCTGTATGTGTTTTCGCTCCTCCTGTTGCTGTCTGCAGGTCTCTGTCTCTGGACCTGTAGGGTCTGGATCTGTGACTGCAGACCACCTCCTGCCCCTGATCCTGGTTCAGTGGTGGTATCCTGTCTGTGGAACCTGTTCTCTGATTCTGCTGGGGGTTCCCTCCTGTCGGGGGAAGTTTCCCTCCACTGTCACCAGGTGTTTGTTCTCTCAGGGGTTCTGGACTGTGGACCTCTGTTGTGATTCAGCACTGTATTGAATCGACCTCTGACCTCAGGTGTGTCAGAGGTCCGTCTCCATGGAAACATGTTAAATGTAAAAGTCAGCTGTGTACAGTATCATCTTTAGAACTGCTGTGATCTGTTTCCTGCCTCTTCAGACCGGACCTGACAGAGTCTCCAGACCTGTGTCCACAGTCCAACACCTGGACAAAAACGTTTCAGTCTGAACCAGAGACTGATGCACAGTGATGCCTGCTCTGTGTGTGTGCATGTGTGTGCATGAAGGAACCAATGATCACGGTGCTGAGGGGGAAGGTGATGAGGGACGGACCAGCAGACTGCTCCTTTAACAGAGACAGGTGCGTGTCTGTCTGCAGGTGTGAAATGAAGGTGTTATACACCTCAGCTGAGTGTCAGTTCAGGACACCTGGTTGCCTTGCAACAACACACACATACACATACACAGTGTCTAATTAAAGCCTGTGGGAGTCCTCGTTGATGAGACACCACTGATCCAGGTTCAGTTTGAAACTTTAATTTTGGCACATCAACTCATCACCAGCTTCACATCACTACTGGACTACATCTCCCAGCATGCACTCTGGGTTCAAGGCTCCAGCAGCCGCTTAGTCTGGTTCAGTGAGACCAACATGTTTCAGATTCATCGTGTGTGTGTCAGCCTCCTCTGTCACATTAGAATATCTGTATTATAATATGAACTATAATATAAATCATATATTATAGTTCAGGGCAGCACAGTGGTGCTCCCCACACAGCGGGGGCCCGGGGCCTGGGGCCTCTCTGTTAGGTAGGTGTGAATGTGAGTGTGTCTGGTTTTGTGTCTCTTTGTGTAAGCCCTGTGATAGACTGGAGACCTGTCCTGAAGCTTCTGTGAATGAAAACAGGAAGTCTGTTCTGTCATTTACCTGCCGCAGTTTATTCAATTCAAACTTAATAAAGAACACAGCCTCATGTGTGTGTGTGTATTGCTGCCTCTCTTCATCTACAACACACAGAACAAACAGTTCAGCTGCTTTAAAAAATAAAAGTTTCTCATTAAAACTCAGCGATTGTAAGAAACAGTTTGACCTGCAGCTGCAGGTGTTCGACAGGTGAACTGTTCAGAATGACACACAATCAAAGACCTGATGGAAAATCAATAAATCAATAACGTGTATCCGTCACATTTGACATTTTACTGAGTCTGAGTGAAATGACAGCAGGAAGTGACACAGTGAAATAAATTCACTCTTTCATCAAGACCTGGTTCAGCTGTTAGACCTGAGTCCTGGAGGCTGCTGGTCCACTGTCGCCTCCTGCAGACGTCATTCACACAGAAGAAGAAGAAACAAGACGACCCAGAGGTGGACTGAGTCTGCAGGAACCAGAGACTCGTCCCTGACCTGAAACAGATCTGTGACTTCAGAACCCAGACTCAGGACAGATCTGCACATTAAAAACCAGACCAGGACCTGAACAGAGCCCAACAGCAAATGGACTCAAACAAAGGTTCAGGTTTGACAGAAGCTGACACAGACCCTGATACAGAACCCGACACAGAAGCTGACACAGAACCTGATACAGAACCTGGTGATTCTCCCTCAAACTTGCTTCTGTGATAAACTCATCTAAACCAGCCTTTACTTACCAGCTTCTTCCAGAGCTTTCAACCATATGCCACTGCCTTCTGTACTGAATGAATCTTACAGAACTACCAGAGACCAGAACCAGTCACATCAGTTGGTTTAAAACCAACCAGGTGAAGAACCTGCTGCTGAACCCAACTGAGCCAGTTCCTTTTCTTGAAGAAGGCCATGAGTTAGAGTCAAAAGCTCTGGAGAAAGATAGTAAATTAACATAAAGGTTAGAATATTTCATCACATATATTTAAGGACACTGCTCTTCGGCTGCTGTTGCCTAATCAGCTGACCCTCCCCCCTTTAGAAATTAGAGACCTGCTGATCAAAGTTTCATCCCAACAATCATCCAGCTGATTCAGCTTGATTAACATTAATGATTGAGTCCTGACTTCTGCTCATGTAGCGTCAGTCTCTTCTCCAGCCTTCGTATCCTCCTTCATTCGTACCGTCAGCTGTTCCCTCAGTCCAGAGTCCGGCTACAGGAACCTCGTCCTCTAAAGACTTAACACCAGATCTCCAACATGAATATGAAACAATAAAACAAAATAAAACCAGAGCAACAAAGTTACAGAAATAATCCAGTATCCAAGGTTTTCATCAGCTCTCCTTGGCACATCAGAGACATCAGGTGAGTTTCCTGTAAAGCTACGTCCGGGTTCATTGCTGAGGACGTTTGTGCAAATGAAAAGACACTTAAGAGGAGGACACTACAGAGGGGCGTGGCTTCAGCTAAATAGATGCTACACTGATTTATGTCCCTGGGCTCCGAGCTGCATCAGTCCACAGGACGGTCCTGGTTCCTACCAACAGCTCAAAATCAAAACCTGAATTTTTCCAAATAATTTAAAAGTGGTTCATTAAGTTCTCAGCAGCTTCGCCTGAAGTCTGGAACCAGACCATGAATGTTTGTACCACACTGAGTCAGTACCTCCCGTCTACATCAGGCTCTTGCGGTCTGGGTTTAGTTTGGTGCTGTTGGAGGGGGTGATGGGGGAAGAGGAGTCCAGTTGTCGGTACAACACCCTCAGCTCCTTCACCTCCTCCAGCACCTCGCGGGCCTGACTCCAGGCCGCCGCTGCCTCCTTCAGGAGTCTCTCCACTTCAGCTTGCGCTGCTTCAGTTGGCTCCTTCCACTTCACCTTCCCCTGCTCCCCATCAGTCTCCCCCCACACCTCCGTCAGCAGCCGCTCCGTCTTCTCCAGCTTCTGGCTGATGAGCTCCTGCAGCTGCTTGATGGGCGTTGTGGTGCTGGTCGGCGTTGAGGCCGGCGAACGGGACATCGCTGCATTCTTGTTCTTAGCAGGTTTAGTTTCTGAATGCGACAGGATCTCGTCCATGGAGGCGCAGCGGTTTTTCTCTGCCTTCGTCAAGCTTTTTCCTGGTTGAGGGGTTTGGCCTGGACCTGCCTGCTCCCACACCACCGCCACGTCACGAGGAAGGCTCTGTGATTTCCCAGAAGCCTCACCATTTCTGGTAGAAAGAGTGCCATCAGTTTTGGACCTGGGGCAGTCTGGACCGAGGTGAGACTTGTCCAGGTCGACCCTGAAGCCATTGCAGCTATTGGCTCCCTGAGACAGAGCATCCTCCTCCTGGATCAGATCTAGAGTCAGCATCCCGTCTGAGGAGGATGTGGAGGCCTGAACAGAAAAGGAGGCTGGTCAGACTCATGGTTCAGATCTCTGATAGTGTTGTGTTTAAGACCTGTGGTCTGGTTCCAATCTGAAAACTGGACCATCTCAGCTGAAGTTCCACTGACTTGTTCTGGAGCTTCGGACTCTGGAGTCATTCAACTAAATAATCATTTAATCTGCCAGTTATTATTTAATTTTTTTTGGTGCAAATTACCAAAAATATTTTGTTTACAGTGACATATGATGAAGAAATCATCCTGCTGAATATTTTAACTGTTTCGCTAATTTGACAATTGATAATTAGAAATAATAGATTATAAATTCGTTACAGATTATTTGTCTGTCAATTGACTTATCAATTAATTGTCTAATCGTTCCAGCTGTGTTACCATTAGGCTTTTTAATTCGTTGTTTTGGGGTATATCATTTTTAATGCATATGACACTCGGCTGTGATGATCTGAAGAACTTTGTTTTAGAAAAGTCCTAGATAAATAATTCTAGGACTCAACAGGAAGACTGTGTGACACGGTCAAAAGCTCCAGAGGGAGTGAGTAAGTGGCCCTTGAGTTGAGAGTAAACTGCTGAGTTCTCAGAATCATGAAGACCATGTGATGTGGTCAAAAGCTCCAGAACCAGCTACTAAGTGAGTTGAATTATGACACAAGTAAAGATTCAATTTTATTGTGATTATGTTTTGGCTGAATGAATCTGAAAATATCTCAAATAAATTTTATGATGAAGGAGGTTCCCACAGGGGGAGGGGAAGGAGGAGCTGCTGATGAGGAGGTGACGATGAAGAGGAGGATCATACTGACCACGGCCAGCAGGTGGCCTCTGGTCGGCAGCCGGCGGTTGTGAGGAATCTTCACTCGATCTCGAGTCAGGTGAGACAGCTGAGAGTCCTCGACTGTCACCTGAGACACAAGGACAAATATGTTCACGCTTTGATCTGTACACATTAACTACATCAATCAGCAGTTCCTCTGTGATCCACTAGCTGCTGCTGTGATCGGACTCTGACTGAGAGAAACCTCCACACTTCTGTTGCACAAAATAATCTTAACCCAAGGCCATTACTGTCTTTTCCCCTGAGCTTTTAACTGCATGTCATGGTCTTCACCAGCCCACGAGGTTTGCTGAGTCGTCATGGTGATGATTTCAGCTTGTTGTTAGGCAGCAGTTGTTGTTTTAACTACATATTAAGACTGTTTCTTAATTTCATTGTGATGTTGATGTGGATGGAAAACACCACAACATCAATATGATGTGAATGTGACTCCTCAGTCTGGAACAACATGTGTGTGTGAGAGAAACACAATCAATCAGAGTATTGATCAGAGTATTGATTAGAGTATTGACTGGTGGAAAAGGCGAAGGTTGTTGACTGACTGTTGTGTTAGTGGCTCTGACACACTCTCTGTCAGTGAGGACACAAGCACACACGAAGACAACTAAAACACAACTGGTGTTTAAACACCCCCCCCCCCCCCCCCCCACTACTGTCATTATTATTATTATTATTATTGTATGGTGGTCTTTTCTCTCTCTCTCTCTGTCTCTCTCTCAGGTTGTGAGCGGAAACTTTGAAGTTTTTCATCTTTTTCTGTCTTTGTTCTTTAATGTTCTTGTAGGTGTAGTTGTATTAAGTGTGGTTCTGTGTTCTGTAGGGTTCTGCAGGGTTCTGCAGGGTTCTGTAGTTTGTTGAGGGGCTGTGTGTGTTTCTCTGGCCGGGCCTTTGTCTGGCCAGGTGGCGTCTGACGCCATGGCGGTGAGCGGCGGAGACTTCTCCCGGTTGACCCGGAGACACGGCATCAAGGTGGGCGCCGGGTCTCCGCACACCGTGGAGCAGATCGCCCCGGCTGTGGGAGAGGTGATCGGGCATGGCTGTGTGAAACCACCGCCCGGATGAACGGGGCGGTGCTGATGTTCCTGGAGAAGGTGGAGCAGGTGAAGCGGCTGGTGGAGGCCGGGGTTAATGTCGGCGGCAGGTTTGAACCGGTGCCGCCGCTGATCAACCTGCCGCCGGGGTCACTCTGTCCAATGTCCCTCCATCATCAGTGATGAGTTTCTGAGCAGGGAGGTGTCCAGACACGGGAAACTGTCTCCAGTTAAAAAGACCCTGATCGGCTGTAAATCTCCGCTGCTGAAGCACGTGGTCTCCCCCCGGAGACACCTGCACCTGATCCTCAACAACCGGGATGAGGATTCAATGTTTGTTTCAGAGTCGATGACTGTGATTATGTTCTTTTTGCTGCCTCGGCACTGATGAAGTGTTTTGGTTGTGGAGAAGAAGGACACGAAGTAAAGGCTCCGCCTGCGGGACCCCGCACCCTGAGGCCCGGAGCGGCGGAGCGGCCCGGTGCCGGTACCGAGGGGCCGAGCGGGTCTGAGTAGAGCAGAGCTGCAGACGGCGCTGCAGGCTCCAAGAGCAGGGAGGTGAGACAGGTGGAGAGAGTGGACAACAGGGGAGTGAGACAGGTGGAGTGAGTGTGAGACAGGAGGAGTGAGTGGATAACAGGGAGGTGAGACAGGTAACTTAACTGGTGAAACTGAAGTTCAGGAAGGTGAGGTGGGTGAGAAGGAGGATGAAGAAGAGAACAGAGGTGAAGCAGGTGGTGAACAGGCAGGTGAAGCTGTGGAGATGATAGAAGAAGAGGCTGCGTGCACGTCAGTCCCACTAAAGCGCCGCAGCAGAGATAGAAATGTAGATGTCAGGGCGAAGAGCAGCAGACAGACAGGTAGACAGACAGGTAGACAGACAGGTAGACAGACAGGCAGACAGACAGGCAGACAGGTAGACAGACAGACAGGTAGACAGACAGGTAGACAGACAGGCAGACAGACAGGTAGACAGACAGGCAGACAGACAGGCAGACAGGTAGACAGACAGGTAGACAGACAGACAGGTAGACAGACAGGTAGACAGACAGGCAGGCAGACAGGCAGGTAGGACAGTGGAGCAGTTAGACAGCAGTGACAGTGAAGGCTGTGTCTCTGATGACAGTGATCTGTATCACACTCAGAAATCAGCCAGTCAGGAAGAAAAGGCTTATTCAGCCAAAGTGCTGAAAACGTTCCTCCAGGAGACCAAGAACATGAAAGGTGTGAATCTGGAACATTATTTTCCTGATAAACAAATGTTCTACACCTCAGCCAGACGTCACGTCAGGAATAAAGCCGAATCGGACTTTACTGATCAAGAAGTGTTCAGACTGAAGAAACTGATTCTTAAAGTCAAAAAAGAAATCTGTTAATGATGAAGACACTGCTTTATATTTTATTTACCTTATTGACTGTTTTTTGTACTGTTTTAAATCTCTCACCTTTTATGGACACCTTTCAAGTGGGGAGTTTAAACATCAATGGGGCCAGAGAGGTTAAAAAAAGAGCTGTTGTGTTCAAAGCAGTGAGACTCAAAAAGATGGACGTTGTTTTTTTACAAGAGACTCACAGTGACGGTGCTAATGAAGGCGAGTGGCGTAGAGAATGGGAAGGGGAGGTGGTTTTTAGCCACGGCACTGCACTCAGTGCAGGGGTGGGCATCCTGTTCTCCAAAGGTTTTACTCCGACGTCACTGACTGTGGAGCACGTCATCCAGGGGAGGTGTCTCTTAGTCAGAGCCGGGTTTGATCGTTTTACTGTTGTTTTTATCAATGTGTACGCTCCCAATAACGGTGCAGAGAGGAAGCTCTTTTTAGGGATATTAACGACAAATTAAAAGATTGTGGCTCAACGGACTATTTGTTTTTAGGTGGGGATTTTAACTGTACTGAAGATGAGATTTTAGATCGAAACCATGCAGAGCCTCATCCGGCCTCTCAGCAGGCTCTGAAGCAGCTGGTCTCCTCCCATGGCCTGGTGGACGTATGGAGAAGGTTGCACACAAGCTGCAGACAGTACACATGGTCCCACGTTAGAGAGGACAGGATGTCTTTAGCGCGTCTTGACCGTTTTTATTGTTTTAAACACCATCTTAATGTTTTTAAAACATGTAAGATTCTGCCAGTGGGTTTTACAGATCACGCTTTGGTTTTATGTCGTGTTTTTATTAGAAATATTTTACCTAAAAGTGCCTACTGGCATTTTAATTCAGTTTTAGCAGTTGACCAAAGTTTTAGAGAAGCTCTTAGTTATTTATGGACTGGTTTTAGACAGAGGAAGAGTGGGTTTACCTGCTTAAGGCAGTGGTGGGACTTTGGTAAGACTCAGGTAAAAATGTTATGTCAGCAGCACACACTCAATGTCACTCGTCACATCACCAGATCTATCAGAGATCTGGAGACTGAGATTGTGGAACTGGAACATCTGAATGAGTCCACGGGAAATCGAGGATGTATTGAAATCCTCAAGACCAAAAAGATGGCTTTAGCCAACCTGCTGGACACTAAAGTACAGGGTGCGCTGGTCCGGTCCCGAATCCAGGACATCACTGAGATGGATGCTCCTTCTGGCTTCTTCTTTGGCTTGGAGAAGAAACAGGGCCAGAGGAAGCTGATCCACTCTCTGCTGTCAGACACAGGACAAGAGCTGTCTGAACCAGGCTAGATCAGGGGGAGAGCCGTGGAGTTCTACACCTCACTATATAAAAGTGACTACAAGGAAAATGAAGAACTGTTTAATGACTTCTGTGCTGAGCTGCCACAGGTCTCTGAAAGGACCAACGACCAGCTGGAGCGTCCCCTGACGGTACAGGAGCTACACGCTGCCCTCCAGACCATGCAGGGCCGGAAGGCCCCAGGCATCGATGGCCTCAGCGAGGAGTTTTATAAGGCCTTCTGGGAAATCCTGTCACAGGACATCCTTGAAGTGTTCAATGAGAGCCTCGCCACCGGGTCACTGCCTCTGTCCTGCCGCAGGGCCGTCATCACCCTCCTGCCAAAAAAAGGTGACCTGCAGGACATAAAAAACTGGCGCCCTGTGTCTCTCCTATGCACGGACTATAAGATCCTCTCCAAGGCCTTGGCCATTCGACTGAGAGGAGCCATGGAGGAGGTCATCCATCGGGACCAGACGTACTGTGTACCCAGCAGGTCCATGGTAGACAATGTCTACCTTATTCGGGATGTTTTGGAGGTCTCCAGTTCATTGGGGATAAATATTGAACTGATCTCATTAGATCAAGAAAAGGTTTTTGACCGTGTTGAACACCAATTCCTCTGGAAGACCATGGAGAGGTTTGGGTTCAGCGCTGGTCTCATAGCCAAGATCCAGGTGCTGTACAGTGACATTGAGAGTGTGCTTAAGATCAACGGCAGCTTGTGTGCTCCTTTTAGAGCGCATAGAGGCGTCCGGCAGGGCTGCGCTCTGTCTGGGATGCTCTATGCGCTCTCCCTGGAACCCCTCCTCAACAAAATACGCTCGAGTGTTCAAGGCCTGTTTTTACCTGGTTTTAATAGTAATGTGGTTTTATCTGCTTATGCAGATGACGTCATTGTTTTTATAAAAGATCAGTGTGATGTCGACACAGTAGCCCACATTACTGACAGGTTCTCTGTTGTGTCGGCTGCGAGGGTGAACTGGGGGAAGAGTGAGGCCCTTGCTGTCAGTGAGTGGCGTGAGGGCCTCCCGGTTCTCCCTCAAAGCCTGACCTGGAAGAGAGACGGCCTCAAACACCTCGGCATCTATCTAGGAATTGAAAAAGTGGTGAAGAAAAATTGGGAGGGCATGGCTGAAAAAGTGGAAGGTAAGCTGTCGAGATGGAGATGGCTTCACCCACAAATGTCTTACAGAGGAAGAGTGCTGATTTTAAACAATCTCGTAGCTTCTCTGCTGTGGCACCGGCTGGCCTGTCTGGATCCGCCGTCAGGTCTGTTGGCCCAGATCCAGGCTAAAACTGTCCATTTTTTCTGGGATCGTTTCCATTGGGTGCCACAGTCAGTTCTGTTTTTATCCAGAGAGGAGGGGGGGCAGGGCCTGGTCCACCTGGCCAGTAGAACGGCCACCTTTAGGATACAGTTTGTTCAGGGGTATCTGACAGGGCCGTCTGACTTAGTGTGGAGGGATGTGGCCAGCTGCATATTCAGGCGTGTGAACAGTCTGGGGCTGGATGCTGCTCTGTTTTTAACTGATTTTAGATGTTTAAGTTAAGTGGGTTGCCTCCGTTTTATCAGGGTGTTTTTAAATCCTGTGCTCTTTTTAATTGGAAAAACTTCAAAGGGTCTGACTCTCTGCACTGGCTGTTGAAGGAACCTCTGATCTGCTGTGGCAGACTAGACGTCTGTAGCAACACCATGCCCGGGCTGATGGGGGCGCTGTGCCGCTCTAAGACCATCATCCTAAAGCAGCTGGTGGATGCGGCGGGGCCGGCGCTCACAGATGCCCAGGCTGTGAGCTCTGTGCTGGGGGTGCACTCTGTCCGGCTGGTGAGGAGAAGCCTGGAGCTCTGGAGACAGAAGCTCTCAGTGAAGGAGAGGAGCCTCCTCCTACGCCACAGCAGAGGAGGAGCTGAGCCCGACCCCACGGACGCCTTCCCTGATCTCCATCTGAGCCCTGGGTCCGAGGAGCCCGGTGGCCCTCTCTTAAAAGTCTGGAACCAGAAGAAGCTGAGCCTTCACAGTGCAGACAAACAGACAATATACAGGAACACTGTGAAGGCAACCAACACAAAGGGCCTGTTCAATAGGGCAGCCACCGTGTGGACGGACAGACTGGGGGGACAGAGTCCACAGTGGAGGACTCTCTACAAGCCTCCACTAAAGAAACGGACTGGAGACCTTCAGTGGAGGATTTTACACGGTGCTATTGCCACTAACGCTTTTTTATCTGTTTTTAACAGCAGTGTTGTGAATGAGTGTCTGTTCTTCAGTCTGTCTGAGACCATCTTTCATGTTTTTACTGAGTGCAGGAGACTCACTGAGCTGTTCAGTGTTTTAACTGGGATTTTTAACCTTTTTAATGTTGTGTTCTCTGCCTCTGTTTTTATTGGTGGAGTCACATACAATCAAGAAAAAAAAGCAAAGTGCCAACTTCTTAATTTTTTAATAGGAGAAGCCAAACTGGCGGTCTACCTGACGCGCAGGGACAAACTGCAGGATGGACCCACGTGTGATGTTGTGGCCTTGTGGAGGCAGAGCGTTAAAGCCAGACTGAGGCTGGAGTTCTGCTTCCACAAGGCCACAGAGAATATGGACGTCTTCAAGGAGCAGTGGGGATGTGACCAGGCTCTGTGCAGAGTTTCTGAGCAGGGAGAGCTCACATTCACCAGCCACCTTAATTAGAGTATTTATGTCTGACTGGTTTTTGATGTGATTGATGATGTGTTAGTAATAAAGTGTTTTCTAAAAGTCAAAAAAAAGTCTCTGTTTCTGTCTCTCTCTCTCTCTCTCTCTCACTTGCTCTGTCTCTGCCTCTGTCTCTCTCTGGCTCTGTCTCTCTCTCTGTCTCTCTCTCTCTCTCTCTCTCTGTCTCTCTCTGTCTCTCTCTGGCTCTGTCTCTCTCTCTGTCTCTCTCTCTCTCTCTCTCTCTGTCTCTGTCTGTCTCTCTCTCTCTCTCACTCTGTCTCTCTCTCTCTCTCTCTCTGTCTTTGTGTATCTGTTAATAAAACTATAAACTGAAGATCTAGGTTTAGGTCTGGCTATACAAATAAAATTGTCTTGACATGAAGTTAGTTGTAGTTGTTGTCAGCAGTGACACACACAGTACACAACAAAGTGTGTGTTTGAGACTAACACACTGTTGTTTTGTGGACATTAGAGAAATGTGGACTAACATCAGACTGATCCTTGAACCAGTCAGTGGAGACTGAGTCCTCACAGAGCTGGTGATAACGTTCATACCTCGTCCAGGATCCTGTTCTTGGCTCTGGTGATGGCAACATTCAGGATGTTGATCCAGGATTCCTTCTCCTCCGGACTGACTGCCAGGAAGACCAGGTTAGGAACCTACAACACACAGTGGACTCTTAAGTCAGCTACACCACTGCTAGCTTATACTTTAGCTTTAGCTTACTTAAGCTTATTGCTTTGTGTCCACTTGTTAACTACCAATAAGTAGTTTTTGTTTCGTTATCTTGGTTATTTATGTTGTCTCAAATATTAAAGCTAGCATCCTGCTAACTTGTTATTAATTAAATTATTTGATTGATCCTTAACCTGCAAGAAATTGCTGCCAACTTGTTTTTAGACTGTTTCATTGTTAGCATGTCTAAGCTAATTTTGATACCCTGTTTTTCTTGGCTTCAACTTGTTTTTTTTGTGTCTTTGCAGTTTTCATCTTTTAACACTCCTGACTTATATTGATTCTTTGTATTCAGTGTTTTAGCCAGTTGCACACTTCAGATTGTTTCTTTACTGTTAGCATGTTTTAGCCTGTGCTTCAGTTGTGATGTAATTGTTTCTGTGTAGTTAGCTTTGACAGATTATTTGTTAGTTTGCTTAAGCATGTTGTCAGATAACTGTAACACTGATTTAGCTCTGTATTAAGATTTTTTTTATGTTGTTAGCATTTGCTAGTTTGTATTGTAGTTGTTGGCAAATGTTTTACATCTTTATCAAAATGTTGTGGTCATTTTTTACTGCTTCAGAAACAGGTCCTCATTTATGACAAAAGTATGTTTCTTATGTTTCATGTTTTCAGACAGAAAATACACAGATGAACGGTGATTGGGCCAAAATGCTGACATCACACTTTAGAACACTAGATGACCTATCACAGCGCAGAACCCCACCACCCCACCCCCTAACACTCTGCTGTTTCTGAAGCCTCAGTGGGGGACAAATCACCAGATGGTCGAGTGTGTGTGTGTGTGTGTGTGTGTGTGTGTGTGAATATTTCTCTGTCTATCTTTGTGAGGATCCATCTGAGTTTTATACCTGGGGAGTGAGGACATTTGTGTAAAGTGAGGACATTTTGGTCTGGTTCAGTTTAGGAGATGCATTATGTCATTGATGGTCCTCTTAAGTACAGAAAGACAAACTTCCAACCAGTCTGCAGGACACCAGATCCTCCCCCCAGGGCATGCTGGGTCTTTGAGGGATGGCCTGCAGATATCTGTTGAGTGTGTGTGTGTGTGTGTGTGTGTATCAGCTGCTGAGAGTGGATCACTGATAAATTCACAACTTCATATATTTAGTCCAGTTCATCAAAAACAAAAGTTTGTTAATGTTTCATTGGTGAAAATGTTAAAAATGCTAAAACCTTTATTCAGTTAATTTAACATCACTGATTTTCAGGTGTGTGCTCAGACAGGTGTACCGTGTTGCCCGGCATGCTGCAGCGCTGCAGTCTGAACTTGCTGTGGTTCTTCTTGCTGCGGCTCTTGTTCTTACGGATCTCCTCACAGCGCTCATAGTCCGACAGGTCCAACACCTCGTCAGCCCGACCCAGCTCCTTCACCTGCACCAGACACACACAGGTAACACAGGTCAGGGTCAGAGATCAGAGGTCAGCTCACTAACAGGACAGGTCAGTCAGGTGTCCATCTAAACCTGAGAGTAAGGAGGCAGAGCATCGTTGAGATATGTCGTGGTACACGACTGTGAATTTATTTATTTATTTATTTCTGACATGAGCAAGAAAGTCCCACCCACTTCCAGGTGAGCTCCTGTTCTTCTATGGATTCTGCTACTCAGGGTTCCTTTCTGAAAATATCCATGTTCCTGAGTTTTCTGTCAAATTCTAAAATATCACGTCTTACCTCAGGGTTGACTTTCAACTGCAGCTCATGGTCTTCATCATACTGTTGAACTGCACATTAACATTTTAACATTTAAAACAATAGAAAACATTTCATTGTTATCATTCATCAGCCCCAGCTTCCTAAGACTCATGGGAGATGTAGTTGAAGTCTCATCAATGAAGATGAGGATGATGAAGATGAAACATTAGAGATGAACAAACCAAAGAAGACAAAAGAACCAGGTCAGCTCTTTGATTCATGCTCTTGTGTTTGTTTGCTGCTCATTGGTTCTTATTTAGTGTTTTCATGTCTGAAATGATCTAAATCTAACTAATCCAACTCTTTGCTCTGTAGAGTAAATATGTAGCTACAGCTAGCAACTGGTTAGCATAGCCTAGTATACAGACTGGAAACAAGGGGAAACTGCTAGCTTGTTTTGACACCTCAGCTTTTGTACAAACAAACAAGCTAAAACATGTTGATCAGAGAGATTTAGAGCCAGGCTAACTGTTCCTCCTGTCTCCAGTCTTTATGCTAAGCTATGCTAAATGTGTCCTGAATAAGAGGAATATTCCTGTCACATGAAAAGGAGCTTGGTCCTGCTGCTGCAGGTTTTCTTTAAAGCACCACATCAAATGCAAATACAGTCAAATACCGTAAAAGAAGAATCGGACATTTTCATAGAGACTGATCACTGTCAGTCACCGTGCTACGGAGGCCCTGAGGGCTCAACACAGTGCCACTGAAGAACACACATGAAAGCAATTAGAAAACAGTGACAACAGAAGTGTTTCCAGTGACGACACTCACTGACAGTGTATTCTCTAGTCCCTGACCTGAACCTGAACCCCGAAACCAGGTCCTCACAACAGTGGTTCGGGATTCACACAACCACAGAAAGACACACACACACACAGCAGGTGTTAGCATGCTCCCTGGTTTCTGCAGGTAAACTCCAGCTCATTAATCTCCATGGAAACAACATCCATTATTCACCAGCTTTAAACTGAGACTTTCTGGGAGACAGGCCACGCCCACTGCACAGTGAGGTCAGTCCTCGCCTCAGGCTGTGTTAACTCCTCCTGCTGATGTCACTCTGCCTGCATCATCAGTCAAACGATCAATAATCAATTTTCAGAGTTCAGTCTCTTACATAATGAGTCAGACTGCAGTGACCTCTGACCTTTGACATCAGGAATTCATCAGTCCATTCATCAGTTGATTTTTACCTGCAGAGGGTGGGGCTGTAGAGATGTGTCCATAACTTTACTGAACGATCAATCGTAGTAATAGTGATCAGTGTATTTATCACATGATGACATCACATCACATGGTCACACACATAGTCAGATAAATGTCATCATCATGTGTGACACTGATGCTGCCTGAAGATTACCGAGGCTTAACATGGTGCACACACACACACACACACACAATGGATTACCCATGTCAGCAAACGGAGGTTAAACTGTTTCCTGTGTTTCTGTGTACAGACAGTCTTTATGTCTCTGATTGGCTGGACCACCTGTCAGTCATGTTTCTACATCACCATGTGACCAGAGGAAAACCAGAGGATTTTAACCCTTTCAGGTCGTGTTCTTGTCACGTCCTGACGGCAGCATCCAGACCCTCGGTCAGATCAGCCTCACCTGAACCTCGACAGGCAACGCTGCAGGGGGAGGGGTTCCTCACTGACCCCGCCCATCCAGCCACAGGAGCATTGAGACCCCAACCAGCAGGTTCAGAGACGGTGTTTACCCACAATCCATCTGGCTACTGAACTGCTGACATTTACACTTGCACATACACCATACACACATGCTAGGGTAACACAATGGCAGACACACACCACAGTGATTGGAGCGTCAAGGAAAACTACAGTTCAGTTTCTTAAATGATTCTTATTTACACATTTTATATTTAAAATTAAATATAAATCCTGTTTTATTTTTATCACCTACACAACCAAATTTTTCACTCCAAGACCAAGACTTTAAACACCAAACTGTGATAACAAGCCGTTGCGAGCTGCTCCACTGTTGCAGGTACAGCCAAGTAAAACCGGTATTAACTGTGATGTCATAAAGATGCAGCAAAGCTCGGTCTGTTGGCTTGTTGGTTTTGTTGAGCAGATCTGTCGCCGTCTGTTCAACTGTCAAAAGAAAAACAGTCTGAACTTCATAGACAACAATGTCGAGTTGACGCGCTCTGATGACATTATTATAAAGAAACTGAGCCTTACATTGACAACACTGATATAATCCATTCAGCTGGGCTTAGTTTGCTCGAAAGGTGCTGGAGTTTTTACATTGTATTCACAGAAAACAAGACAGAAAAACATTTCTTTACTTTATATTTACACAAAGAAAAATCAGACATTTTGCTCCTTATAAAAAAAAATTATCCCATTGACAGAGAAAAGCTCACAAACAGCTGTGACAACAGAAACTGATGTGTAACCTCACCTGACAACATCTGTCACCTGCCATGTCTACCTGTGGCCATCAGGTTCCTCCCTGTTGTGCTGCAGCTTCAAGCCATAAATGACACTCTGGTGTCTGACAGACACATATTCCTGTCACAGTTAATTAATATTTATGACCTGATCTAATCACACTAATCATTTATCAATAGCGTCTGATGTTGGTCACAGGATCTGTTTTAGCTCTGATGTAAAGTGAGTCAGTGACTCTCAGTGAAAACACTTTGTGTACTGAAGTTAAACTGAACTACATCTCCCATCATGCCTCGGAGTGCCTCAGGAAGAGGGGGGTTGTTGCCATGTGCCTTAGGAGGTTTTTTTGGTTCCCATGGAAACCAACTCCCCACCTTCTGTCAATGGCCTTATTAAGGGAGAGGACACACACACGTTTGTCTTTCTGTCCTTGTGTGGACCCTCATTGACATAAAACATTCCAGGACCCTAACCCAGAACCTGGTCCTGATTCTACCCTGAACCTTTAAACCAAGTCTTAACTGTCAAACTGACATGTGAAGTCAAAATGTCCTCACAATGCAGAAATGTCTTCACCACTATGTTTAAAACTGGGTAAAGAAAACTGAAAAACTTAAGTTTGATTCTGAAAATTCGATCACGGTAGAAAAGTAAAATCTAAAAAAAAAAAAACCAACAATAAAAAACTATAGACACAAAAGTGTCCTGAGACAATTAGTCGATTAATCTGTTATTTAATTAAATGATCATAAGTAGATAATAAACTGCTGCTGCTGCTGCTGCTGCTGCTGCTGCTGCCTAAAGAGGAAGAGACATCAGAAAACATCAAACTGTCGACTGTCAGAGGAAGTTTAATTCTGTCCAATCTAAAACAGATGTGGTCAGTGTGTTTCTGTATGTGTGTGTGTGTGTGTGTGTGTGTGTGTGTGTGTGTGTGTGTGTGGTTTCTCTGGTGTCACACAGGGTTTCTATTCCTGGTCAGACAGGAAGTCAAGCTGTTGACAGGAGAAGCTTCACACGAATCACAATTTCACCACAGAAACCATCTCATCGATAAACATACGAGGACTCTGAGGACACTGAGGACTGTGAGGACTGTGAGTACTGTGAGGACACTGAGGACTGTGAGGACTATGAAGACTGTGAGAACACTGAGGACTGTGAGAACTGTGAGTACTGTGAGGACTGTGAGGACACTGAGGACTGTGAGGACTATGAAGACTGTGAGGACACTGAGGACTGTGAGAACGGTGAGGACTGTGAGGACACTGAGGACTGTGAGGACTGTGAGGACTATGAAGACTGTGAGGACACTGAGGACTGTGAGAACTGTGAGTACTGTGAGGACTGTGAAGACACTGAGGACTGTGTGGACTATGAAGACTGTGAGGACACTGAGGACTGTGAGAACTGTGAGAACTGTGAGGACACTGAGGACTGTGAGGACTGTGAGGACTCTGAGTACTGTGAGGACTGTGAGGACACTGAGGACTATGAGGACTATGAAGACTGTGAGGATGCTGAGGACTGAGAACTGTGAGGACTGTGAGGACACTGAGGACTGTGAGGATTATGAAGACTGTGAGGACACTGAGGACTGTGAGAACTGTGAGGGCACTGAGAACTGTGAGTACTGTGAGTACTGTGAGGACTGTGAGGACACTGAGGACTATGAGGACTATGAAGACTGTGAGGATGCTGAGGACTGAGAACTGTGAGGACTGTGAGGACACTGAGTACTGTGAGGACACTGAGGACTGTGAGGACTATGAAGACTGTGAGGACACTGAGGACTGTGAGAACTGTGAGGACACTGAGTACTGTGAGGACTATGAAGACTGTGAGGACACTGAGGACTGTGAGGACTGTGAGGACTAAGATAACTAAGAGACAAGTCCTAATTTGGTGGTGCAACAGTTTTCATGGATCTTCAGTGGTCATGTGACACCTGATGTCTGAGTGATGTCAGAGTCACAGAGGAAGTAAAGACATAAAAAAGACAATCTCCAAGAAAATGTGAACACTTTGTTATAAAATCACATGATGAAAACCACTAACTACTAACAACAGGTTTCAAAACGATGTCATGTGACCACAGGTTCTACTGCTTCCTTAAAAAACATCACTTTAGAGATGTGACACTTTCAGTGTCACCACAGACACAGACACAACTCTGTCTATGATTCATCAGACACTGAGATAGATCCTCCGGTTCTCTGTCCTCAGTGACATGTGGTTCCTCAGGGGAATGTCCTGGGACCTCAGTTCCTTCTAACCTTAATTAACATTTTAATTAAACCATAGATTAACACTTTGTTCTGTGTGTTCTCTCATTGTGTCCACTAACTGTCAGAACGGGGCCGTGTTTAGCCTAGCTTAGCACAGACTAGAAATAGAATGATAAAGGTTCTAAAATAAACCTTATCAGTGTTTCTAACAGGACATTCTGCTGTTGATCATGTGTTGATAACATGATGTTCTGTATTCAATAATGGTTCTAGCAAATTGTTCTTTATATTATAAAGGTTCTAGAAGAATTTAACGAATATCATTTAGTTCTAACTGTATGTTCTTACTGTATTTTCTATGATAAATGTTGTACAATAACATTTTGTAGTTTATAAATGTTCTAACAGGAATTAAACAGGTTCTACTTGGTGACACTTTGGTATTTATTTATTTATTAGCAGCAGTCGAGAGGTGAGAGATACAAAGAACCAAAAAGTTGTTCTAACACATTATTATCTACCTGATAAAGGTTCTACAAGGATATTCTGTAGTTATTGAAGGTTCGAATGATATGCTCTGTTGTTGATTAAAAGTTCTACCAGGACACTCAGTGTATGATAAGGTTCTATGAGGACGTTCCGTCCTATGTTCCAGCTGTGAAACCGGAGCTCTCTGTGTGTCTGCAGCTCAGACTGAAACTCGACTCCTGCAGAACGTCGACTGTAGAAAGTGGAGGAGAAACTTTCTGTTTCCAGTCAGAACCAAAACAGCAACAGAACACTGCTGCTGTACTTCAGAGTACCCACAAGTACTGTCAAGTACTCAGAAGTACTCTGAAGTACAGCAGCATAGGTAGACACCAACAATATGTTAGTTATTGATTAATCTGTTGATTTTGAATTAGGTGACCAAATATCTCTTTTTAGTTCAAAATGATTCTTAAACTTTAACCAGATTCAATTTGACCAAGTGATGGAACTAAGAGAAGCAGGAAACGGTCACAGTGGAGGAAGTAGAACCAGATCTCATAGAACCCAGCAGCAGTGGTAGATCACGGCTCCGCATGTTGAGGACAAGTGGACAAGGGAGTAAGAACGTTTCACCACAGAAGAAGAACGGCAGTGATGTTCCTTGCACTGTACAAGTCAAAGAGAGGACGAACATCTGTGAACAGCTGGAGACTTTGACTGAGTGTCTCCAGAGGTCAACAGTTAGCTACAGACACGGCTAACTGCAGAGAGCTAACTGGTTAAGTCTGACATTAGCTAAACACAGCACATGTCTATGGCAAGTGGATTTAACATTTAATGGCTAAATTTGACCGTCCGGAATGAACATTACAGATATCAGCAACATCATTTTGATTAGTTATAGTTACATTTTGACTAATCAAATGACAGTCAGAGATATCTGTAATTCTGAATTTTTGACTAGTCAAGACTGGATTACAGATATCTGCAATGACGTCACTGAAAACAACACTGGACCCGTCACACATCCTAAATGACAGTTGCTGATATCTGTAATCCAGTTTTAACTATGGCTGTAAACCCATACGAAATTCAAGCCACTCCCGCCCATGGCAAGCTCCTCCTCCTACTTGCCGTAGCTTCTGGCGTAATGACAGATATCTCTAAGCCTAGTTCAAGATATCTGTAATTATATTTTGACTAGGCAGAACGAACATTAAAGTTATCTCCAATTGGAGATATCGCAAATCAAAATTCATTTGAAAATATCTATAACTTGACAAAAGATATCTACAATTAAATTCTGATTAGTCAAAATTTCAGTTCAAGATATAAATAACGTTGTTTTGACTGGTTAAAACTTCATTTGAGATATCTAAAAAGAACAATATAGAAATCTTTAATTGAGAGGGATTGAAGATATCTTGAACTGGAATTATGACTTGTCAGAATTTAGTTTCTGATACCCACAATTCACATTGTGAATATCTTCAATTGAATTAAAGATATCTGTAATGAGAAGCCACATATACATGAATGGAAAAAGTGACATCATTTGTCCAAGGAAGAATGACGTTGTGGACATCTGAAATGTAGATTTTGACGAGGAAGAATTGAATTATGGATATCTGACATATCCTGACTAGCTGTTAAATGTTAAAAGGGCTTGCTCTACACGTCAGCTCGCTGATGTCAAAATACTGTGAGTGGTTAAACCAACGGGTCTGAGTCATCTCATCATCATCATCCTCCTCCTCAGGCTCAGACTGAAACAGCTATTTCTGAATCAACAAAAACGAAAAAAACGAATATTTGTTATTTTTACCAGGAAAAGAGACTTTTGTGTCTCTACAGGTGAAACAACAACGTCCAGGACTGTCAGTGAAAAGGCTGCTCTGCCCCTTTAAATCTGTTACAGTTTAGTCCAATTAAGAAAGTTAACGAGGTTAACAAGGAGTGATGACATCACAGAGTGGGAAAACACACCTGTGCACAGAGAGACAGGTGTCTTACTCTACTGTCTGTTGTGTCTCTCACACAATGTGGAGCATCACGTGACAACTCGTTACTGAGGCGATAATTAAAGCGCTTAACAAGGTGACAGCAACAATAAATCAATAACCAATCAGCTAACAGAGTGGCAGGTGTGAGTCACCTGTAGCCCCCCCCACCCCCAACTGACCTCTTTCTCACAGATGAACAGCTGATCTCCTCTCAGAACCACAAACCGGTTCTTCCAGATCTCTCTGAAGATCCCTTTACCGCAGAACTTCCTGATCCAGCCGACTTTATCGGGCTGGAGGTTCTGCGGCACCGCGTCCTGCGGACCCTGAACACAGGAAACAGGAAACAGAGTCAGGACAGGTGAACAATTTAAATAGACTCGTTACAGTAAGAGCCCGAGCTTTCAGTTCTTCATAGTTGAGCTTCTTCTTTTTCTGTCTCTTCAGGTGTCGTCACCAAAATCACTTCAAAAGTTTGAGAGCAAATTTTTTGTTTTTCATTTTAACGCAATTCTCTTTAGTTTTTATTACACAAAGCTTGATGTGAAACAATAATAATAATAACAACCCTAGTACTACAACTACTACTACTTATA
>NW_027273883.1:332500-347500 GCF_046630095.1 Trachinotus anak | reverse complement strand
GGTGGTGGTGATGATGATGATGGTGATGATGATGATGATGATGGTGGTGGTGATGATGATGATGATGGTGGTGATGATGATGATGATGGTGATGATGATGATGATGATGGTGGTGGTGATGATGATGATGATGGTGGTGGTGATGATGATGATGGTGATGATGATGATGATGATGATGATGATGATGATGATGATGATGGTGATGTGTTCCTCCATCAGCTGTCTGAGTCCTGACCTCAACCCTGGGGGCAGACCAGCTCCCTGAGTGGATCCCACTGTGTTAAATGATTAACCAGACATGAGTTGGCATCAGTTTGATAAGTTATTGATCACTGAAGTCTCTTTAAAGTAAAACTGGTTGCAGTTTATTCTGATCATTCTTCACTGCTGCTCAGACAAAACCAGGTCCAGAATCTGGGGCTTGGTCTCAGGGAGGAACGAGGTCTTTCCACAGTCTCTGAACAATCAGTCGATTATTGAAGAAAACCCTGACTTTAATCAGGCTTCATTACTTCACACAGAGATTTCATAAAACACAACCGAACCACAAGACCAGAACCACAGGGTGGAGAATGAGGAGCCTGTTACAGCTGATGTTCTCCTCAAGTCAAGTTAAATCTCACAAACAACACAATATGCAGTGAACCTGGGGCCTTTGGGGTGGGGGTGGGGCGACAGGGGGGTCCTCAGTCTTTAAGTTGAGGATGAAGTGGATCAGTCTGGAGCTGGTCCATGATCCTCGGCTCAGATCTGGATCAGTGTAATCTGGTTCAGTGTGGTCTGGATGTTGGCAGATGTTTTGAGGCTGAACTCTGATCTGGAGTCAGTTTCACCGATGAACTGGGTCAGACTGAGATCTGCAGATTATCTACTGGCACGCTTCATTACAGCACAACAACACAATAACAGCACAACAATATACAACAGATGAATCCTGGTTCCCTGTGACCCTGTTCACATAAAACTTGATCCAGGTCCTGGTCCAGTTTCTTTCTTTATTTCTTGTGTCACAAACGAAATGACGACAGATATGAACATGAAACATTAATATTTCATGATTCAGTAGGAAAACTCTCAGGCTCACATGTTGATCTGAAACCTCTTCATGATCAGCTGTGAACTGATCCTGATCCTGATCTCTGTAACTGTTCTTACATGAAGTCTGCTTAACACTGAATCAGGTCTGAATATCTCACATTAGACTGGACTCAGAACCAGAACCAGACCTGACCCCACAACAGAACATCACAGTTTTAACTTTAGGGAACAAACATTAGAAATATCAGAATCAGGATCAGATCACTGAAACTAATGTCTGCTACAGAACCCACAGAACCTGAGACAGAAGAGTTCAAGTCAGGAACAGTCGCTGGTTTCCAAAGACGTGGATGTGGTTCTGATGGAGCCTCAGGATGTGGCTCTAGGTCCAGGTAGCACAGACAGTGATCAGTTGTCTAATTGTTCTCAGAGCAGCTGAACGCAAACAGAGTCCAGTGATAAATGAATGAGTTGAACTAAGGTTTAACTGGAGCAGTTTGTCATAGAACTTAAGCTGGAAGTCAATAATTAATCATTATTAACTAATTAATCAAAACAAATCAATAATTAACTAAACAGATAAAATAAATTTGTCTCTGTTTTTTCCTGTTTGAAACTGAGGAAATAACAAACCTGTGAAACACATTCTTAAATGAGCTGATCCTTTAAACCCACGTTAATATTTCATGATTTATTTGTTATTATTAGTCATCATTATCATGTTTACTGTCCACAGATGTGTAAATCTGCCTTCACAGCCTGGTTAAAACACATCACTGTAATAATAATAATTTTGACAACAGTAACAGACTCGACTCTGGTGTGAATGATGGTCTTGAGTCTGGATCACAGCAAAGCACCAGGTGAAGAGCAGAGACCTGGGTCTGTCCAGCCACAACCAGCACAGTGCTGCTGGTGATCTCTGCTTTTCCTGAGAGGAGTTTCCAAAGAGCTAAACATCATCATCATCATCATCATCATCATCAAAGGGGGTGAGGTAGTTTTTACTTACAAACTAATAATCTGATTCATAATTATCCTTATTCTTCATATTTTGATATTTATGTTTTGATTGATGATGATATTCTGAATGTGATGTTGTGGTTTTGCTCACAGGTCTGTGGCACAGTGTTTGTTTAACAGATGAGGTTATTAAGAGCAGCGAGAGGACTCGTGGAACAGGGACGCTCCAAGACCTGAGACCTAAAGAGAACGTCTCACATCTCAGACATCAGGTCACATGACCCTGATGCGTTACAGTGACTCTGCTGCCACCTGCTGACTCATCAGCTCTCAACAGCTCATCAAGCTTCAGACTGATCAAGAGACAATAGAAATACAAATCAATTTTAATTAAACACATCTGAACCTGCAACGGTTAAAAACATCAGTTTTCTACTGGAAAGATGAAGGTGAACAGTTATTTACCTGCAGATTTAGAACAAAAGAACTGTTTTTCATTATTAATTAATCTGTCAGTTATTTCCTTGATTAACACATCAGTGTTGTACAGTCCAGAGTGATGTCTTCAGACCAACAGTCAGATCCAAAGAGATTCAGTTGCTGTGATACAAAGAAATCTGAGACACTTTTAGTAAACAATTTAAATTGATTAATCAATTATCAAATATTCTGTTGACTGATTGATCAAAATTGTTTCAGCTTCATGAAGAAGTTTCTGGTTTTATGAGAGATTGATCTACAGTTAGGTCCATAAATAATGGGACATCGACACAATTCTCATCTTTTTGGCTCTAAACATCACCACAATGGATTTGAAATGAAACGAACAAGATGTGCTTTAACTGCAGACTTTCAGCTTTAATTTGAAGGTATTTACATCTAAATCAGGTGAACGGTGTAGGAATCACAACAGTTTGTATATGTGCCTCCCACTTTTTAAGGGACCAAAAGTAATGGGACAAATTAACAATCATAAATCAAACTTTCACTTTTTAATACTTGGTTGAAAATCCTTTGCAGTCAATTACAGCCTGAAGTCTGGAACGCATAGACATCACCAGACGCTGGGTTTCATCCCTGGTGATGCTCTGCCAGGCCTCTACTGCAACTGTCTTCAGTTCCTGCTTGTTCTTGGGGTGAACCTTCTTTATTCACTCTGGTGAAGTCTTCTCTTGATTGTTGACTTTGACACACATACACCTACCTCCTGGAGAGTGTTTTTGATCTGGCCAACTGTTGTGAAGGAGTTTCTCTTCACCAGGGAAAGAATTCTTCGGTCATCCACCACAGTTGTTTTCCGTGGTCTTCTGGGTCTTTTGGTGTTGCTGAGCTCACTGGTGCGTTCTTTCTTTTTAAGAATGTTCCAAACAGTTGATTTGGCCATACCTAATGTTTTTGCTATCTCTTTGGTGGGTTTGTTTTGATTTTTCAGCCTAATAATGGCTTGCTTCACTGATAGTGACAGCTCTTTGGATCTCATATTGAGAGTTGACAACAACAGATTCCAAAGGCAAATAACACACTTGAAATGAACTTTTATCCGCTCCTTGTAAATACACTGTAAATTCTAACAAGTTGAGTTTACTTAAAGAAATTTAGGAAACCGATTACCTTGGGAAAAGTAAGTAATCGAACTTAATTGTGTGAAGTAGTGTAAAATTATTATTTAAAAAAATTATTATATTTTTAAGTGAGGTGAAATTATTATATTTAAGTGAGCTGTACTTTTTTCAAAAATTTGAGAACTTAATTTATCTCATTATAGTTAAATTCAAATCAAGCTGTTACAACTCAAATATGTTGAGTCATATTAACTTAATATATTCTGCCAAAACAAGTGGGCATCACTTGAAATTTGTATTACACTTCACTTGAGGTATCTTAGTGTAATCCACTTCAATAAAGTGGACAGGAACTCAATAAATATAAGTCACATTAACTTAATATACTGTGCCAAAGTAAGTGGGCAGTACTTAAATTTAAATAAATGCACTTAACATACCTTAGTTTAGCTAACTTTAAAATAAGAATACATAAAATGGCATTATGAAAATGTTTTTTTATTTAAGTATTTGTAAACAACAATAACAACAATCAACATGCTGTTCATTCTGAAACTTCTCTAGACAGAGACCATCAAGTTTGGCTGAACAATTTGCAGGTGATAGATAAACAAAAGGTCAGACCATCTCTTTAGCACCACATACACTTAGTTTTTAATGAGGTTTACCTAATTTGACCTTTATCAAAAAATTACACATACTGTACTGTGATTTGAATAACAGTACTTGGCCATATGGCGATTTTTGTTAATACTGCAATTAATTGTTGAGCCTTAATCCTTCCTTTTAGTTTGCTGATTGGTTCAGCTAACTTATGCCTTTCTCTAAATTATTTCTTCAATATTATGTGTTTGAGAGAGACTAAGTGTAAGAAGTGTAATGTGTGTGTGAGACAGAAAGCGTATGTTAGTATGAGTGAAAATCATTATGTGATGTATGACAGAATGAGTGAGACTTAAGAGTGAGAATGAGTGTGAGTGAGGTGTAATGATTGGTCTGGATGTAAGCTAACAGAAGGCTCTTGATTCACAATGGACACTTTCCTGAATGTCTCACAGCAACTAACAGACTTGGCAACATTTAGTCTGTAAAAGTTTAAAACCTGAATAAAACCTGATTGAAACCTGATAATTAAAACTGTATTATTACATAGAACTGTACTTATACTAACCCTAACCCTAACCCTAACATAGAACTGTACATACATCTTCAAAGCAGCTAAATTAAGTCAGCTCTTTAATAACTTTGATATATTCAACATGTGTTACAGAGGCACACTACATTTTAATACTAAACATCACATACTGTATGCTCTTTTTCAACAGTTTTTACTCACAGGAAATTACGTAACACCTGCGCTGATGGCATGGTCATGTGACTTGCCTAAGGATGTCTTCTGATGCCTTTAAACATTTTTATGCTTTAAAATCGCAAATGCAAAAAACAGCAAACAAATACAACAAGCTGCTATCTCAATAGATACTTATAGGTTTACTTTTGGTCTACATTAACCTTTTTTATATTGTGGGCTCCCCAAGTACCTACTCCCTTTCTGCAATTATGAGGTAGCAGTAACTTAACACCCATAACACTGAACCAGATGAGTATGGAATGAAATGAAGCTGAACCAAAAAAACAAACAAAATCAAAACACTGCCATTCTTTTGACAGTTATTGTGACAATTATACATTTTTGTTAGAGGGATCATTCTCACTGTGTTGTCTATCAAACATCTTTTCTTATTTCTTCAGAAAACAATATGGAGACCTCTGCAGCTCCACAAAAAAAGGCTGTCACACTTTCATTATCAAAACATAAAAAAAGATGCAAGTGAAAAATAATATTCAATACAGTAAAAAATAAATGCATGAAATATTCAATAATGTTTTGTTAACTGTTCAGCCCCATCAAACTCACACTCATTCACACACCACACTTATGTAGACAACCAGTTTAGCTATCCCTAGCCACAACATCTAGCCCAAAAGTGCATTTTTTAATGTTTGCAGTTTTGGGCTGAGCTTTTGTTGTCCGAGGTTCAAAAATATCTTCTGGATGAACTCAAATGTGTTCTTCATACCTTTGGGGTAATCCAGATGGAGGGCATATATTAAGCCGAACAGAAGACAAAGTGCTTGACAGGTTGTGGGAATCTCATCCATGACAATGTTTCCTCCAAGGATGATTGCAATGCTGTTAATCACTGGTGGCATGTCCTCAGTCATGACGCTAAGAACCCCAACAGGCACCTGGGTGAAGTCATCTGCAGTGTCCGAATCCTGCATTGAAAATAAAATAACACAAATAAATTCAGGGAGGGTGCTAAGACTCACAGTTATAGTGTGTTCACTTTGATGATTAAAGTGTCTGCACAAAATCACATAGAAGAAACCACAACTCTGGAATACCATCTTTGGATGTATGTGAATTACTTGTACTGTAGTAGCAGCTGTAGGCCTAGTTGAAGCTTGCAAGCACACTACCATAAGTTGGTAATGATGAGGAAATTGAAACAACACTTACTTGTGTATTGATTTGCTGGAGGAGGCGATCAAGTGATTGGCCGACAACTCCCTTTTTGGATTTGAAGAAGTCAATGAGACGAGTGGTATGGTGGTCTAGAGCTTCGTAGAAGTCTTTCTCGAGGTTCTTACTGGGGACTCTTTAGAACTCAGCAAACACCTTGAGAAACAAAAAACACATCCAAAGGACCCTATTTAGCTAACTAACCCTATTTGACTGCCATATACAATACATTTCTCAAAAAGTAATGACCAGATTTACACAATGATAAATCAATTAATCATTCAAATAATCTAACAAAACAGAGTAATCTACAATGAAAATAATGATTACTTGTGTTGTGGTACATATTAGCACTACACTGGGGTTCCAGGCCGAGTCAAAGCACTTTTATTTGGATTCGCTCATGTTGAGCTGCTGCTAACGTCTGCTCTGTGCACCCGCGGGCAGACACACACACACGGGCTAACATGCCAAGAAAAAGTTGAAAAGTGGACTTTCTTCCAACAACTCTCATTCCAAACATTAAATTATATTGACAAGACAAAAGCTTTACACTTACTGAAACCAATGTTAGAGTGAACGTTCCTTGAGAGCACTGGGGCCATGTGCATGGCTTTGACCACTTGCTTGAGTTTACCTCCAGTGGTAGCTAACCGGAAATGGACATGCGCACTGGGTTGTGCAGCTCTGTAACTTAAGTCTCATACCACGAACTATGCTACTCACTCAGAAAAATCAAGTTCATATAACTTAATGAAACAAGTATGCAGGTAAAAAGTACAGAAAACTCAGTGTAAGAAAGTACATTTTAAAAACTAGTATGAATTAAGTTAAATGCACTATTGACATTGTTTGCATTTACAGTGTGGGATAATGAGGGAATAACACACACCTGGCAATGGAACAGCTGAGCAGCCAATTGTCCCATTACTTTTGGTCCCTTAAAAAGTGGGAGGCACATATACAAACTGTTGTAATTCCTACACCATTCACCTGATTTGGATGTAAATACCTTCCAATTAAGGCTGAAAGTCTGCAGTTCAAGTACATCTTGTTCGTTTCATTTCAAATCCATTGTGGTGGTGTTTAGAGCCAAAAAGATGAGAATTGTGTCGATGTCCCATTATTTATGGACCTGACTGTATTAATACAGAGAGAGACAGCTCAGGTAATAGCACTCATCTTAGATAAAGACAACACAGATTTAAATCTTGCTGCTGTTCACAGTGAACAGAGGATTTTTGTCAAACTATCGTCATCCTCACGCTTCAGGTCCTGCAGTTGGTGTTTATAAAAATAGAAATGTTTTTTGTAGTTGTGTGAGGGCTGTTGTTTTACTTTGTTTTCACTGGTTGCGCTGTTAAATAAAAAGGGCTGATCTGAATGAGAATGAGTGTAAACATTCTCATTCACAGTGTTTCCTGGTTTATTAAACTGACTTTATTTTCTTTGTGCATGAGATGAAAACTGAGATTTGTGTGTCTGTGATGTTGTGTTGCTGTGTGAGTGTTGAGGCACTGCAGACTTACATCAGGACTGTTTATCAGACATGAGACAAACATGCTACACAACAACATTAACGACAGAGGCTGAAGTCACTGTGTCCTCCTAAGTAACAAAAACAAGTCTGTGTGTGAGTGTAGCAGCTGCACTACCACTCTGCTGACTGCACAACAGCTGAAACACACACACCTGTCTGCTGAGTGTGTGAAATACTTCAATTTTGTCAATAATGATGTCTGCAGCTAACAGCAGTTAGCCACCACGCTAGCCACCTGTCAGTGGAACCAGCACAACCTCTGACATCTGATGGCCCACATAACCTGTGGTCTCCATAGTAACCACTGTGATCAAATTTTACATTCCAACACACACAGACTAGTGTTTGTGGGGACCAAATGTTTTTTGTCTCTTGGACTCTTTTCAGTGGTTGTACAAGGCTGAACTAAAATCAGTAGGAAATTTTTCTACATAACCAACTGAGAGAACTGCAGTCAGACTGTTTTTTTCATGACTTGTGGGGACATTTCCAGTTTTCGGTACTTGTGGGGTCCACCATCTCCACACACATCTTGATTTTAAGTAGCTAAAGCAAATTGAGATACACTTCTGATGTTGATCTTACATTATGTAGAATTAATCCAACTCTGGTATGAGTGAATCTGTTTTATTTAACTCTGCCACATTGACAATCTCATCACAAGATTAAGTTATTTATTAACATCAAGGAAACACCAAGGGAAATAAAGGGAAAATAAAAAGAAAGCAAAGGGAACATGAGAGGAACATAAGGAAAAAATAAAGAGAACATGAAGAGGACATGAAGGACACAATAAGACATGAAAGAAACATTTTGGTGTTTGAACTTTATTTTGAGAAAGCTGAATCTTAAAAATAAAAGAACATTCATTCCAACCTGCACATAAGTCAAAGGTCACAGTTAAACACTCTCCAATAAGAAACCATGTTCTCAGTTTTATGACTTACAAAGTGATCAAACACCTCACTAATTTAGATTTACTATTACAAAGACGTGGATATGTATTTATTATTAATTTGATTATATTACTGTTACTGCTCAGACCCTGAACTCTGTTGTCTGCTGTCTCTGATTGGCTCCCGTCTGCTGTCAATCACAGTGAGCATTTTACTGATGCTTGTTGTCGTCTCTTCTTCTGTCTGACCTGATGGAGGTGCTTCCATCTGAAGATCCTTCACTTCCTCTTTCTCTGTTGCGCACAGACAGTCAGAGGTCAAAGGTCAGCATGTGTCTTTTAATCCAACCAATCGGGCGCTCTCCTCCCACAGCTTCTTTGCCACTACGTCATCCTGTCCCTCCAGAGCTGCTTCTTTCTCTGCACAGTCACTGAAAACAAACACTAATAAACTCATTTCTGTGACTTATGAGGACAGTACACTGATTAGTGAGTGAGATATTTTGCTTCCTGTTCCTGCTCTGCTTGTGTTCTGAGACTTTTACAGTGTAACTGCTCTCTGACAGCAGCATGAAACAGAAGAACTGTTCATTACATTTAAATTAATGTAGTAAATACACAAATGTCAATTAGATGGTAATCTACATGAGAAATAAAGAAAGAAATTCTCTTATAATGATCGTCCAATTACAGTGATGAATTTGACCCAGTCAGCTGTGATGACTGTGAGTGTTTTCCACTGTGTTATAACTGACAAGTGTGTAGTGTAGCCTGAGGGAACCAGTATAAGTACAGAGGGTGGAGACTGGTTCAAGGTTTGAAAGTTGAACTTTTCTAAGTGAAAGGATGAATGAGTATGAAGGGTTGATCCCTGCAGGTGCACTTTTGTATTTCCAGACCCCTCCTCCCAACCCCTACCTGAAGTATTGTCCAGATCGTCCCTCCAGACCGGGCGTCACGGCGCAGTAAACAGTAGTCTGACAGCCCTGAGTGGGAGTCTTCATGAGTAGCAGGGAGGGGAGGCTCAGCAGTGCCCCCAGCAGGGGGAACCAGCCCTGAACATGACGACCCAGCTCAGTCCGGATCACACCCGGATGGAGACAGAACGACGACACTCCAGCACCTGGGCGACAGGTTCAGAGATAATCTAAGGCCAGTATCAGGAGGTTTAGTGCTGTGTTTACAGGTACGCAGTCGTCTGAACCATCAGTGACAACAGTGACTCAGGTTTTACTTTGTTTCAAGCCTTCTAGAGTTTATAAATTGGCCTGAATGAAGCTCTTTTTTAATGTAATCTTTATTTGCAGATCATTCACTGAAGTAAATATTATAAACTACTAGTTATCTTTTTGCTCGCTCTGTTACTGTTTCAACTCTCACTGCCATATTAATATTGTTTTTACAACATTACATTAATGTCTTAAAGGGACATTAAATTAACCTTGTCTTGAGAACAGTGGGGCCCAAAAGTCTGAGACCACTTTCCTAGACTTTTGTGGTCTCAGACTTTTGGACTCCACTGTATGTTCTCAGAATGTTCCAATCAGAACATTCTACCTCTCTCAGCACCCAACGTTGAATAAATGAACGTTACAACACTGCAATCAGAGTATTTGACCTCCATATAACATTGTAAAAATGTGCCCGCAATTTGACAAGGTCCTCACAGTGATCTCCAAATGCAGCAGATAGAATGTACCACCGTTTAAAGCAACATTAAACTGACAATGTTCTGACATTGTGGAGGAAATAAAGTTATACCTTGATGAACAATGTTCAGAAACCATTCTTTGAAACATTTTTAGACCGTCATATGTATATATAATAGCACTTATTCCATGATAAGTGCAGAACATATAGTGAATGTTATACCAAGCAGGAGTATAGTTTTTAGAAATACTGATGTCGTGAACAAATTTCCTCCACACATTTTTAACTAGTCACCAACCTCACAACAATGTGTCAAACAGATGTTTATTCATTTGTAATTGTGGTAGAAACTGATGAATTGCTGTTAATGAATTCTTGTACAAAAATAGTCACATTTGAAAGATATTTAGTCTGTTTATGGTGGTTGATGATTGGTGTTTAGTATTTCTGGGATTTAGTGTCTATGGGGACCTTTGAGTGTTTCTAGGGTTTAGTGTTTATAGGGACCCCTGAGTGTTTCTAAGGTTTAGCAGTTATGGGGACCTTTGAGTGTTTCCAGGATTTAGCATTTATGGGGACCTCTGAGTGTTTCTAGGGTTTAGTGTTTCTGAGGACCTCTGAGACGTCCGGCGAGCTCTCTGGAGAACAGGACATTGGCCAGTTTGCTCTGACGGTAGCTCTCCAAGGAGCTGTACGGCCTTCTGCTGAAGAACAGGTCATCAAAGTCAATACGACCTGAAGACATAACAAAAAATACATATAACTGTTAAAACAAACCAAAAGAGATTATGAACAAACATCAGAGGTCAGAGGTCATACCCCCCTGGTGGGCGATGGATGATACATTGACCACTCGGCTGGGGGCAGAGCTCTTCAGCTTTGGCAGCAGCATATTGGTCAGCAGGAAGTGACCCAGATGATTGACAGCCAGCTGAGTCTCAAAACCATCTTCTGTCAGCCATTTTGGACACATCATCACTCCTACAGACAGGCAGAGAGAGAGAGAGAGACAGGTAAAGACAGAGTGAGAGAGAGAGAGAGAGAGAAAGACAGACAGGTAGAGAGAGAGAGACAGGTAGAAAAAGAAAGATGGGGGAGAGAGAGACAGACAGGTAGAGAGATAAAGACAGGTGAGCAGACAGGTAAAGAGACAGGTGAACACACAGACAGATGTAGAGACAGACAAGTGGACTCACCTGCGTTGTTGATGAGGATGTCCAGTCTGTCTTCACTGTCCAGGAAGTCTTTAGCGAACTGTCTGACAGAATACATGGAGGCGAGGTCAAGGTGTCTGATCACTACGTTACCATTTCCTGTCGTCCGGCGGATCTCCTCCGCCGCCCACTCTGCCCGGGTCAGGTCCCTGCACGCCATCACCACGCGGGCCCCTGGTCAACAAAAGAAACACACGTGATCACCATAAAGAACAACAAATTAAACACACCCACTTACCGAGGCGTGGGTGTGTTTGATTCGACACACACAGTCAGTAGTAATCCCTATAATCGGCTGAGATGGTTTCAGCCCGTTTTAGCGTTACTGTGACCTCTGACCCCGTTAGTGTGTGTGTGTGTGTGTATTGGATGAGTCACCTCACATTAACAAAGCAGTCTGACATATGTTCACACTGTAAAAAGACTTGATGTATTGAAAAGCAGCATGTGAAATGAAATCTGTACTTTTTTGAGTGAAATTTTGTGTTGATGGTGGACATTGTTAAAATTTATATGTCACATGGTGTTGAATCCTTCAGCAGACACTCAGAAGAGAAAAATGTCAACTACAATAACTAGAAGAACACTCAGACCTGCACCAAGGCCAAAGTCAAACAACATAAACCAGACGTCAGAGAAAAAAACTCAAACTCATGGTAAATTACCTGGATCTGCCCCAGAATATGATGTGTTCTTCCCTGGCCCATCCCCCACCCCTCCACCATGTTCAGTGCAAATCAGCTCCATACTTTTTGTGTAATCCTGCTTTCAAACAAATAGACACAGGTGAAAACTCAACTTCTTTGTTGGAGGTTATAAAAACTTCACCTTTGCTGGTTTGTGCTCCTTCATTATTCTATTCATATTGTAACTAATTAATTGTCTGTGTTATATGTTTTGTAGCTGTACATCCTCCTGTATGCTCTGCTGCTGTCCTATCAAAGAGATATTTTATCAGGTCCGTAACTGTTTGAATTGTATTATTTATATATTTATTTTATTATTTAACAGGATCTTAATACATGAGCTGATGGACAACAATCAAACTACGACTTTAAAAGTCCCTGCCAATCAAATTTCATAAATGCAAAATGTTTCCAGAGATTTTATGATAATCATTATTACTATTATTATTTGCTTTCCAAAATTCTTCCCTGAGGATTTTCACCACCACTGACGATTCAAATTAAAACACAGATCTATGTAGGGAATGCAGAGAGAGAGAGACACACACGGTGGCCCTGAGGGATCAAACACACTGCAACTTCAGAAAACACTGAGGGTCATGTTAACAAACTGTTAACGAGCTGTAGACTGAGGCTGCGTCTGAATCTTTAAATCAGTGATGTCTGTCCCCATAAAGGGGGTGAGTCCCCACAATGTACTGAGTGAACCGATGTGTGTCCCCACAATGTGAGTAATACAGGTTCACACACACACACACTCTGACCTCTGCGTGCCAGCTCTCTGCTCGTCTCTTTGCCGATGCCAGTGTTTGCTCCGGTGATCAGAACTGTCTTTCCATCAAGACGAACCGAACAGCGACACACTCCACCTGCAATCCACTTCCTCAACACCGCCACACCTGCGCGCGCGCACACACACACACACACACACACCAGCTGTTACCATAGAAACAACAAAAGGAAATATTGTATGTGATGAGTCTGATTCTGTTGTGGATGCTCCCTTCTTTGCTGATGATGCTGTCATTTATCTCAAAGACTCACTTCCATTTAAATTAACTTGTTTTGAATCCTCAGGTGTTTCACTTGGTTACAGTTTCATCTCTGTGTTCTCTAAAACTAATCCTTGAATAGAAAATGTGCTCAGTAGAGCGCAGACCTCCATCAAGCCAAATGTCAAACAACATACACCAGACTTCAGAGGAAAAACTTCAAATTCATAGTAAAAAATCTGGATCCGCCCCAAAATCTAGTGGATTTCTGGTCCTCAACCCATCCACCCACCAGGTCTGGTTCAAATCAGAATAGACACAAGTTATTTTATAACTTCTTTGGCAGAGGTAAATCTATTTTAAAAATCTCATCTTAATGGAGGGGGGTGTCCCTGTATTCCCTGACCGTCTACACTGTCAAATGAAGGCATTAAATGACCAAAAAAAAAAAAAAAAAAAAATCTGATCAAGGTGGAGTTTCATTTGTCTATTTTACACCATGCAGGCGGAACATTATTCTTTTAATTATTGTCTGGGTTTGTCAGGATTTTAAACAGCTGCTCCTTGTGTATACACCACTGGTCAAACACCTACGTGTTTCTGTTATTTAAATTTATAGATTTAAAAACAAGGAAGCATTGAATCTAAATGTTGTTCTCTCTACAGTGGAAATCAAAGTTCCTACTAATGTGTCACTTCAGTCCAGTTCATCCCAGACCAGCTCCATGGGGTTCAGGTCTGGAGACTGTGCTGGTTCTGACCTGTCTGTCTGTTTCCCTCCACTCTGACAGCAGCATACAGTCCTACTTCCTGCAGTACAGTGTTGTCATGGTGATGATCATGACAACACATGATGTCATCATCAACCTGGAGGAAGTGTTTCAGTAACGTCACCAGTTTCTTCATCCCTGAAAAAGTTTTCTGTTTTCTGTCACATCTCCAGTTCCTGGTCACATGGCCTTTCAACAGAAACTGGAAACATGGTTTTATCTAAGTCCTTTGACCAGTAGTGTCGATGTTCATAACGAGTGTGTGAATAATAAGAAAAGGTGGTGACTGTCACAGAGAAGTGAATGTGCCAGTTACAGAGAGTGTAATGAGCTGAATCAGATGGAATGTTGAATTAATAACAGTAAATCCTCTGATAATCAGCTGCTGCAGCTTTAACTCTTTTCATGCTTCATACTGACCAGAGCTTTGACAGCTCAACTGTTCACCTATGTGTGTGCATGTGTGACTTCAGTGTCATAAGAAATGTGGGAACTTTGAGTTTCACCTGTTTCAACCTGCAGCTTGTAAAGTTTTGTTTTTCTGTTCCTCAGTGATGAACAGAAAATCCAGGGTCATTTTATTCCCTCACAGGAGGCTGTGATCAACCAACAATCATCTCCATGATCAATCTGACAGTTATTTTCTTTATTCATCAACCTTTCAGTAAATTCAGTCACAGATAGTATAATAGTATAAAAAAGCCCAAGTTAATATTTAAGTTGCTCTTTTTGCCTGACCAACAGTCAAAACCTGAACATGTTGAGTTTCCTGTAACTGAGAAAATCACAGAAACTAGAGACTTCTTGTAATTTAAAAATGAATGGTTCATTTATCAGGTCATGTGTTATTCACATGTATGAACAGTACATAGACACATTTATCTACTATTTAAATTGTAATTGTATATCATGTTGGTATTCTTGATTTTCTCTTGTTCTTCATGCTCATCATTATTTTAGTTCTATATTCTGTATAACTAAACTTTTAATTTTTTATTCTTTTTGTCATCCACTTAATTTACAGTTTTTACAGGTTTAAGTAATTCTGTTAAAAGAGTGCTATATGAGTAAAGTTATTATTATTAGTTGTGTAAGTGCTTTAACCTAAATGTAAATCAGACATGCAGCTGTGGGTCAGACCCTGGATACAGACATAAATCCAT
>NW_027273883.1:267500-327500 GCF_046630095.1 Trachinotus anak | reverse complement strand
TTCACCGCCATGCAGCTACCCGCCACGCTGACCATCCGAACCAGCACACCAGGACCCGGTCAGTGCACTGGACACACTGGGAGGAGGATCTGATCAGAATTGATCCCATTCATAGACTGATGTATTGATTGATTGATCTCTTTTTTTTCCAGTTAACCTCCAGATGACCCAGGTGGGTGGAGCCAACTCCCTGAAGCTGGCAGGTTCTCCCGCCCTTCCCTCCGGCTCGGCCAATGGAGTCACCAGAGTTACCACATTCAGCAGCAGTACAAGTAGGGCAACTGTCAGAACTGGTTCCACTCTAATACTGGATCAGTACTGGTTCCTCAGGGTCTCACCTGTACAGCTAATTTATATTTTTATATCACTGTAAACACAGAAAACATTAGAGATGTAACATCTGATGTCACTGATCTAGTGATGTCACTGATGTAATGATAACACTGAACATGTGGGAGGAGCAACAGTGAGTCAGGTGATGTTTCAGGGGCTCAGCTCACATTAACTGTTTCTGTTTCACCTGGTCTTGCAGCTCCTGGTCCCACCCCCTCTGTTGTCATGACCCCCAGCATGGCCTCAGTGCCGCCCCCCGACCCCCCGAGGGTGGTGATGAGTGTGGAGGAGTTCTATTATGGGACGTTTGAAGGCGACCTGAGTCTGAGGAAGCCACACCCACTGGGAATCAAAACCTGCACCTTCACCTGCCAGATCTGCTCACACCTGGCTGAGAACAACCTGAGGTGGGACCCCTGAGCACCTGAACACACCTGGGCAGTCTTGGTACAGGTGCAGTGGTGTGTGTGTTAACCTGTGTTTGTGTGTGCAGGTTGATGCAGCATATGCTCCAGCACTCGGAGCTGATTGGAGGAGGAGGAGTAGATGAGAGGAAGTGCTGCAGGTTCTGTTATCGACAGTTCTCGTCTCCAGCTCAGCTGCAGACCCACCAGGAGCAGGTGCATGGTCCCGCCCTCTCCTCCAGTAAGAACCACACCTGCTTACACACCTGAAGAACAAAAAACAACTGTGGACTTACCTGTCCTGATCTGGACCTGACATGACTTGACTTCAGTCTTGGTGGTCTGGTCTTGGGTCTACCTGTCTTGACTTGATACCTGCTGGATTTGACTCAAGACCTGCTGGTAGGACTGGACCTGACAGAAACTTACCTGTGTCTCTGTCTCAGGTATGTGTCGTATATGTGAGTGGGCGTTTGAGAATGAGCCAGCCTTCTTGAACCACATGAAGTCCAACCACAAACCAGGAGAGATGCCCTACATCTGCCAGGTGAGTCTGACCTCTGACCTTTGACCTGTGTCCTCCCTCACTGTTTGTCCTCAGCATTAATTCAGGTTTGACTTGCAGGTGTGTTCGTATCGCTCCTCCTTCTACTCAGACGTCCTGCAGCACTTTGCCAGCTTCCACAGAGACTCCCGCTTCCTGCTGTGTGTTTTCTGTCTGAAGGTGACCAGAAACCCCACCAGCTACCAGCAGCACCTGCTGAGACACCAGGTAACCACACCCACACCAGCAGGTGCAGCCACCGTGTTGTGCAGAGAGAGCACTCGCCTGAAGTCACATCCTGGACTGAACTTCCTGTCTGCTCAGAACCAGAACATGATGTCATCATGTGTGACGCTGCATCCTGTCCTCTGTCTCAGATCAGCCAGGCCTTCCACTGCAACAGGTGTCGTCTTCAGTTTGTCTTCCTCAAGGACAAGATGCAACACAAACTGGAAAACCACCGCAGCTTCCGTCGACCTACCCAGCTGGAAGGACTGCCGCCGGGGTCAAAGGTCAGCTGCCAACAGTGCTGACCCTCACTCTGTTGCTGTGTTTTATTTTTCTGCTACATCAGCTCTCAGGTCTTAGTACTGATCCCTGTGTCTCCAGGTAACCATAAGGACCTATGGGAAGCTCAGGTCTCCGATGACATCAGCAGGTGGGAGGCTCCTCCAGACCCCCTCGTCCCTCGTCCAACCAATCATCATCAAGACAGAGCAGCAGAAGTCCCCGATCCAGAGAAACCCTATGCTCTCCAAATCCCCCCGGCCTCCCACCAAGAGACCGGTCAGCCGCCGAGTCCACGTCAACAGGTGAGACATTGAGCCAGGTGTTACCCTCCTCACTCAGTGATTGGTCAGCTGTAGGGAACCCTGAGTGTTCCTGAAGAGCCTTCTCTAAAACCTTTATTTAATAAAAACATCTGAGACCTTAAACCTTTGACTTGTTTTGGAAATAATTGGCTTCAACTGAAAAACAAAAACATTTGTCAACATTCTCAGTTCAACTTTATCAAAAATGTTTACTGATGTTTTTAATGCTGATGAAGACGAAGGTAAAGATGATTTACAATAATGTCTGAGGCTGAGAAATAAAGGTTGTAGTGACAGTGATGCATCAGGTGAATCTTCACCTCTGGATAGGGGTGATACTGACTCCTCCTTCTCCTCCTCCTCCTCTTCCTCCTCCTGAGTCTCTCTCCTCACTCAGGATCAGACACAAACCGCAACTTTAAAAACTTTTGCAGCTAAAACCACTGAAAAATTGGTAGCGTCTCAAAAACGACGTGTTCATGTACTATGTGTGTTTGTCTCATCTGGTCTTAAAGAGTTAAAGAACCAGTGTCTCTGGGTCTGAGACTCGATAGGACAGAGAGACCTGAACCTGTCTGAGACGTCCAATCAGCTCAGAGGAGACACTGCTGGTACAGGTGGGAAGGTGTCACATGTCAGTGTAAAGGAAAACGTGTCCCTACTGAGGGACAGAGGACAGGTGTGTTCACAGATGTCCCTGCTTGTCTCCCGCAGGATGTCATCATATGACGGAGACCGGTTGGTGTGTTTGGAGTGTGGAACCGACGCCTCTGACTTCTCCGCTCACTACCCGACTCACGTCCACTGTCTGCTGTGTCCATACAGCAGCTGCTGCTCCAGGGCCTACGCTGCTCACATGATACAGTAAGAATACTGCAGTAATACTCACTGAGTACTGCAGGAGTACTGACAAACTGAACTAAACTAAATGTGAAAATTAAATAAAAAAGATACATATGAAAATGCAGCTTAAAAACAGTAAAACTGTAGAAACACCTGAAAAGATAAAAGAATAAAAAGATAAAAGCTGATGAAGATTAAATTGTGGTATTTTCAGATCAAAGGTTTAATTAAACATCTCTGGTTGTTTTTAGAGCAGCAGAGTTAAACTTTACACATTTTGAATTTAAACTTTATTTTTTTCACTCCACTGTTGAACTTCCAGAGGAGTCTGCTGATTCATTTCTGTGATTGTTTGATTGATTGATTGTCTTGTTCTTGTTGTTAATTTCAGTCACCACGTGCCACGTTCCAAAGACAAAGTTCTTCCTCTGCACAGACTGCCTCCTCCATGGTGAGACTCATTGATCCCTTATTGATCTGATCAGGTTTAAATTCTATAGAGATGCACTGTCCCTGTCAGTAGTGGACAGTAAACTACAGAAACACCTGAGACCAGGTGACCAGCAGTGACCCACAGGCTCATTCAGAGTTAGAGGACTGATCCATGTGAATGTTCACAAAAGGAACAGAGTTCACTCTTCTTCTCAGATTTACATGTTGTTTACTGAAGCTCAGAGTCGGAGATGAAGCAGATCAGAGCAAAATAAAATTAAACAATTAAAGGTCAGTTTCTTACAGCAGAGACTCCTCTTCACCTGCATCAGTCCTGCTTTAACTCTCAACTTTATCTCCATCACAGTGTGACAGGTTCAAGGCTCCTCTGTGCTGCAGTGACTAAGTCTGACCTGCAGGTGGAGCTCTGCAGCTCTGTGATAACGATGTCTCTGTCTCCGTCAGTGTGTTCCTGCTGCAGTGCTCTCACTGTGACTTCAGGCCTCAGACTGCTGATCAGATGGCTGCTCACCTGCTGACCAACCCTGAGCACCACAGCGCCACCTGTCACACCAGGAGTAAGACAGCACGCACACACACACACACACACACACACACACACACACACACACACACACACACACACAGTCTAAGGCCCCTGGGGCAGGTTCGTGGTTCAGAAGGGTTGAACTTAATCTTTTAATTGATCGTGGGCGTGTTTTGGGCGTAACATGTAATAAACCAATCGGAGAGCCGTCTCCCATCCCCTTCAAGAGCCAATACACCTATGGAGTGTGTTTACTGTTTAAAAATTGTGAATGCTGGAAAATGACAACTCAGTCTGGAGACAGAGCCCCAACAGGTGTGTTCAGACTGGGATCCTTCAGGTCTGTCCAGTGCTTCAGGGTCAGGACAAGTGAAGAACAAAGTCCATCAGTCTAGACAAGCGAGCAGATTCAGGTCTGACGTGGTTGTTGTCAGTAACACTGAGTCATGATGATGAGGTTATTACTTTTCTTTTCCTTGGTGGGTGCAGGATCCCTCTGGAACAGGGTTTTCAGACCGACAGTAGATCAGACTCAGACTCGGTCCATTCAGACAGGAAACACACAGAACTGGTCACATGATCACATCTGGATTTAGTCTCCAAAGTAAATATTTCAGTCAGAGTCTGAAGTTTATTTTGGCCTCTTCAGTCACAAAACCAGACAAGAACTTAAAGACCAGAACTTGAAGACGAGACCAGTGTTTTCAGACTGCACAGTAATGTGATTCACTTCCTCTTTGACGTTATGAGAACTTGAGCTAATATTAAACTTTATCACCTCAGTTTTCACCTTGAGCTGCAGAGACTCATCAATAATTAACTCAATGTTTCTGGTTTATTTTGAAGCTGTTTGTAGTTAAATCACTTCAGACTCATTTTACAGACAAAACAATCAACAATTTAAAAAAAGATCAGCAGATTGATCAGTAATGAAATTAGTTGTTGTTAGTCGCAGTCTGACGTTCATCTGCATCTTGTGACAAAAGGCAGAGAAATCATAACTAGAGCTGCAGCAATCAGTTTATTAATTAATCTACAAAATGAATCAACTATTTAAAAAATCAATCATTTTAGTTCATATAGTTAATAATTAGCTGAAAGCTCTGGAAGAAAAAGTCAGTGGACCTTATGATAACAGCCTTCAAGCTCAACAATAGAGTTCACTTCAACAGATAACAAAACCTTTCACACTTTAAATAAACAACATGAACTCAAAGTAATGAACTTTAATGTTAAACCTGTAAATATTTTTATTCCAAGAACCATTGAAATGAAAGACTGAGCCACAGTATTTGATTTTATGTTTTAACATTTTAAGTATTTTTTTATTTTATACTTTGTTTAAACCTGGATTTCAGACGATTGCCCAGAATCGAACTGTTGAACATGATTGTAATTAAGTGAAGAACAACAAATGGATAAACATGAAAAATCTCTGCAGAAACACCAGTGACGTCTCCTCAGCTTCAGCTTCTCTTTCTGCTGGTTGTGTTAATCAAACCTCAGCTGCTGTTGATGAAATACTCCTGCGTCCTCTCCTCCTCTTAACTCAAACTCCTCAGGGAGGACCGGAGGCTTCCTCAGAGCTGTTTCCCTCCTGTTGCTCCACAGCTCAGACAGCGTCCGGCTCCAAAGTAAATAACACTGACCTGATTCTGCCTCCTCGACAGAACCAAGGAAACAGAGGACGTGTAAACAGCAGAGGGACAATGTTGTATCTGGAACAATGTGTTTATACATTGAGATGTTTTCCAACATGATCTGAGGCCGATCTGACCTTTGCTTCTAAACGCAGAACTGCATCCAAAATCTATTCTATCACATTTACATTATCATTTATATTACACTATCACTTATACATTTACATTAGATCCACATGGAGATCCAGAGTTAGAGGTAAAATGAGACAAAATGAACACGTCAAACATCCATAGAAACTTCCTCATCTCTCCTCCAGCTTATTTCACCTCTACACAGTTCATTTATGTGCTCCAAGCAATCATCCATTCATGAAAACCCTTCTCACCTCAAGTCTCCTGGTTATTTGTGGTCTGGACCAGGGGCCGGCTGCAGCAGCTCTTCAGAGGAGTTGTAACATCAGTGTTTGTTCATTCTGAAGAGAGAGTGACGCCAACTGAAGTGACCCTTCAGAAGTTTTCCCTCAGAAATCCCAGCTCTGCTCCTACAGCGTTGACCAGGTCTAAACATACACTTTCAGTAAATTGAAGCAGGTTGTGCCTCACAACCTAGTTCTTTCATAGAGGTCAGTTGTTTAATGTTAATATTACAGCGACTAGCTGCCAGGTGTAGTGGCTGATAACCAACTGACTGATTTACCTGCTGCAAAAATAAGACAGACAGGATGTTCACCATTAGCAGGGAACATGTGAACTAAACCTTTTTTCAACTCAAATGTTTCACAGTCTTTTGCTGAAATGTGACGCTGCAGTCTTTACTTTATCAGGTACTTTCTGATTGGACACAGATGTCTTTAGTACGACTTAGAAACTCCGTGGTTTAAATAGAGTTGCTGATCCTGCTTTAATAACCAGGATGAAGACACTGGCCTCGCTCCTACATCCTGTGGACCCTGAAGTAGATCGGTTGTGGTGTTTGAAACTTGAATCCAGAAATGGATTATGGTGCAGTAGGTTTGAGTTTCTACAGCTGTTTTTATATGATTTATGAGGAACAATGGTTGATCTTGTTTTGATATGGATGTTTCTAGAAATTATTATATTAAATGACTGTTTTCAGATGTTAACAATCGTTATTTTCCTGCTTCTTTTCAGCCTACATTGAACCTGACATCCAGTTCTGTCAGAATGACAAGCAGGATTCCTCAGAGGAGAAGGAACCAGGTCAGAACAAGGACTTGCCTGATCCGTCCTGGAGATCAGCAGATTGTTGGAAACAGCCAGTAGAGAGCGACAGCACCAAGTTCACCATTGTCCCATTCATGCAGAGCAGCGGCCCTCGTCACTACCTGTCCAAGAACACAGACGCCATTGACTTCTTCAACCTGCTCTTCCCTGCAGAGTTGATGGAGCTGATCACCAGCGAGACCAATGCCCACGCCAAGACTTGCAAGTTCCTGGGAGCCTGCCAATCAGACTGGGTCCCTGTCACTTCTCATGAGATCAAGGGTTTCATTGGACTGGTCATTCTGATGGGGATCCAGAACCTGCCTGACCCATCACATTACTGGTCCTGGAGTCACTATGATAACAGCTACACCTTCTACCGAGCTATGAGCTTCAAGCGTTTCAAGCAGATTGCTGCCAACATACGCATGGGTAGTTTTGCCACAGATGAGTATCGTGGTACCAACAACCCCAGTGACTCGCTGCATATCTTTAGGCCGATGCTGGACATCGTGGGTGGAGCTATGTGGAACGCTTACCAGCCAAACTGCTGTCTGACCATTGACAGGGCACTGCTGCCCAGCCTGGAGGAGGAGAGCTGCCACACTAAAGGGAACCCCAAGACTCAGCCTCAGGTGTGGCTGCTCTGTGACTCCAAGTCAGGCTACTGCCACCGCCTCTTCATCCAGGTAGGGGAGAAGGTGGGCCAGGAGCCGGGCTTCACTGTGGTTCCGGAGCTGATAAAGGGTCTGGAGGACAAACACCACCAGCTCTACCTGGCTAGCTCGCTTACTTCTGTCCCGCTCATGCAGAAGCTTCTGGACCAGGGCATCTACGCCTCCAGTTCTTTCCCTCCACCTAACCCCACCCTGCCCAGAGAGCTGTGGGAAGAGGGCCGGCTGGAGAAACCCGGGGACTTCCTGCAGAGGCAGTTTGGCCCCTTGCTGGCCACCCGCTGGAGGGACACCAAGGAGATGGGCTGCCTGTCGACGAATGCAGCTCCAGGTGAACCAGACACTGTTTGGAGGAGATCTCAGACCAAAGTGGGCGGCTTGGACCCCATCGACCGTCCCATGGCATTTCGCCTCCTGCAAGAGAACATGCGAGGGGTCGACATCTGTAAGCAGCTGCTGGCCTGTAACCCACTCGGAGGAATTCCCCAGGACCGACACTGGCGCAGCCTCTTCTGGTTTCTGGTCAACCTGAGCATCGTTAATGCCTTTATAGTGCTGCGGGAGAGTCGCAAAGAGAACCCACCCGCTTGGGTGCAAGACGGTCTTTTTACTCAAGTCAACTTCCGTAAGCGTCTGGGCAACCAGCTCGCTAAGTGTGCCCAGATATATTTTGAGACCATGGAGATCGCCAGCTCCCGTGGGATGAGGGTGGAGGCGGTTGAAGAACCAGTTAAACAAAGACACAGAATCACAAAGATTAGCTCGATCTCCAAGAGGTGCAAGAACTGCAACTTGAAGAGCATCCGCCATGAAAGCGTGTACGGCTGCATCATCTGTAAAGCCAACCTGTGTAAACAGCCGAACTGCTTCTGGGAATTTCATGGCCTGTCACCTCTAAACAAAGGTCAGTATTTCAAAATTACTTTGAAAAGATCCTCCTCAGTTCTCTAACTAAGAATTCAGTTTATTACTGTTAAACTTTATGTTTGATGTTTTTAACAGGATCAGCAAAAGTTGGATTTCTCAAGGATAGAATAAGGTAATCATTTGACTAAATACAATGTTAGAATGTCTAATGTCAGATTTGAATGAACCAAGAGTTGTTTTATCATGTTAATGTGTGTGTGTGTGTGTGTTTATGTGTGAAATTAATTTTTCATCTACTGTGTTTTGTTAAAAGTTGTTGCTGTGCTTTGATCTGTGCTTTGATTTGAATAATATTGACAAATGACTGATTCTTTGTGCTGCAGCGGGGCAGTCGAAGTGGATGAGGTCGAGGACAACATGGATGAGGCAATGGCCCCTGTAGAAGACTTTTCTGACGACGAGAGAGTCGATGATCTGGATGACATGGATGAAGGAACCAAAGACATGAATGAGGAATTTGTCAAAGAAGTAAAACATCCAGTGTTTCACTCGCAATCGACAACAAACAGTCACCCCCAAGTGGCACCCATCTTGTCTGCCTCTAAAGAGCGTGATGATTTTCTCACTGCCCGTCAGCTGAGGATAGCCCTGTTTGCTCTGTGTGATGGACTCCGCCAAGCCTCAAGGGTCTTTTCAACTGAGACCCAACTCATCCGGATGTGGCTGAAGGAGGCCAAGAAGCGTTTGAAGCAAACTGAACAGGAACATGGCGAGGATCGCATGGTGGCCTGGGTGCTGTCCATGCGTGAGCAGCAGCTTCCAATCACTGAGAGCAACCTCTTCCACAAAGCCTCCATGCTGAAGAAGAAGGGTGGTTTCAGTGACTCCTTCCGGATCTCCTATGATTGGGCAGTGAGCTTCATGCTGCAGCACCGGCTGGGCGTACGGAGCATTGGCAGGGCAGCCACACTGAGTCGCACGCTGCCAGTTTCCCTAGAGGCCAAAGTCAAGTCCTTCAGGGAGTTTACCCAGAAGATCATCCAGGTTCACAAGCTGTCAGAAAGCACTGTAGCTGCAATGGACGAGCTCTGTCTCTTTGTGGATTTGAGGTTAGTCCAGGACAGGTCTCGCCGCTCAGAGGCCCTGGAACTCACTGGGTCTTTACCTCTGGTCACTGTGTACCTGACAGCACTGGCAGATGGCACCATGCTGCCGTCTTTGGTGCTGGCCAACAGACAGCTGGCTGGGAAAGTTCTGCCAGAGTTCATCCTGCTGGAAGCCGGCCCAGAGAGTCTCTTAGTGGAAGAAGCTTTGGATCTCTGGACTAACAAGGTCTGGCTGCAGCACATGTCTGGTTTAACCCAGTACAATAAATCAATGCTGGTCTCAGACCGACATCGGGAACACATGGGAGATCAGTTCCTGACTTCCATCAGTGGCTCAGGTACCCTCCCAGCAGTGATTCCTCCAGGTTGTTCCTTCTGTCTTCAGCCTCTGGAGGTTTGTGTGAAGCCAGTTCTGCAGCGCTTCATGCTGTCACGTTGGGCACAGTTCACTGCTGGAAATCCGAAGGAGCTGGAGGAGATGTCACCCCATCGGCTCCAAGCAAACGTGGCCCAGCTGCTGGTTGACTGGGTGGTCGAGGCCCTGACACTCTTGAACAAACTCCCCCAGCTTTGGAAGAAGTCGTTTAGGTTGTCGGGTCTTCTTCTGAAAGAGGATGTGCAGAAGGAGGAAGGGGCGTTGACAAGTCAGAAACCAGATGAGATTCAGTTGGACCTCCTCAAGACCTTGGCAGAGGCCTTGCTGGGTGCTGAAGCTCTGGAAGCCACTTTTCTTGATCTACTGGAGCTGGAAGATGAAGAGGACACCAAGGAAGATCAAAACAGAGGGCAAGGACAGGAGACCTCAGAGGAGACACAGAAGAACAAAGAAGAGACAGGGAAGGAGGTGAAAGAAGACAGGAAGGAGACAGAAGAGAAAGGGATGGAAACAGTAGAAGGTAGGCTAGAGGACACAGAGAGGGACAAAAAAGATGAGGTTATGACAATAGAAGAGGACAGTGAGGAGGAAGGAAAGGAGACAGAGGAGGACAATAAGGAGGGCAACAAGGAGAGACGAGAAACCAGGATTGTGATAGGAGAGGAAGTTGGGGATGAGTGGAAGATAAAGAGCAGGACAGAAGGTATAGAGGCCAATGTAAAGGAGGACAGCAGGATGGACAAAAGCTGAAGAGATAACAAAAATGTGGATAAAGGTCTGTAAAGACTACAAACACCTGAGTTGTCCCCGAGAAGGTGTCTGAAGAGACTTGTGGGTTTATCTGACTTATCTCATCTGAGATTTACTGGAACCTGAAAACTAAATGTAGAGTGGTGATGGGTGGACTTGGGGGTGTTCAGGGGGGACAACAAGCAGCAACCAGCCCAACTGAGGGTGAAAGGCTGGGCCACCTGTCAAAGAAATCCCACCCATAAATGCACCTTTCTTTGTGCAGACTCTCCGATACAGGTGTGCAGTCGACTTTTGTCCAGATACAGACCAGGTAAACAGGACCCAGATGGAAGGTGGGCTTCATAACGTAGATATGATAAAGAACCACAATCATGGACGTAGGTCAAACTGTGAAATTAAAAATCTGCAGTATCTAGTGGATAATCAGAGGAACTGCGGCCTTCTGCACTGACGCTGTGTTGGTTGTTGCTTGTTTGGGACGTTAATCGTGTGTCACATTGACAGAGACCAGCAGGACTTCGTGTTGAGTTTATAGTCAGAGGCCGACACCACAGGATGTGAAGTCAGATTATCATCCTGATCTGGTGACCGACTCTGAGACGGTGGAGTCAACGAGTTTGGGTTGTTTGGACGTTTTGGGATCGAAGTCCCGGCCTGAAGGAGTTCTCATGTGTCAGTTATTGATTTGTACAGATGAAACAAACTGAAGACAACAGTGTAGCTGGAGCTGTTCAGTGACACCAGTTACAGTAGTTTTAAAGTAGTAGTTGTGTTGTTTTTTCCTGCCTCAGTCTTCAAGTCAGGAGGAAGTTAAAGCTCTGCCTTCAGAGCAGCCAATCAGTGTCTCCATTTGTCCGTCTGACAGGTACATGTTTACACTCGCTGAAAGTTGCAGCAAATGCAGACAAACATTGAAATGTACAGAATATTATGTTTTTAAAAGTCAGATAATGATGCAACAGATAAATCAGGTGAATGACACCAGGAATATGAATATATGAAGAACATATGACCATTAAAAATATTGAAGTTCTTCAAACAGACTTTGACACCTTGTGGTAGGATGTTACAAACAGGATGTTAACATTGACCTAATGGTAATTTAACATGTCAGTGTCATGTGTGAACAAACGCCTGAGTCACACCTGAAACATTCCTGTCACTGTCAGCACGAGTCTGAACAGGTTGATGTTGAACTGCTCAAGTTGATGAACTCAGAAACACTGACAGACACCACAGCAGTAGTTTAACACCCTCCAACAACAGTCCCAGCGACGACCTGTCGTTAACACTCAGACATCACTGTAGCAACGATCACTGATGAACCTGAAGATAAACTGTCTCTGAACTTAACTGTGATCATGAGTTAAAACCTTTTAAAAGGTTTTAAATGAGTGAAGCAGCTGGTCGTCTAATCAGCTTATCAGATGAAACAACTCAGTTTTTATGTAATGGTTCCTAACGCATCTGAAATCTGTCACATGACCAAAAACATCCAGTGACATTTGGCCTTTTCAGACTTTTTAGGTTCAGGTTCATCAACATATCAAACGTAGTCCGGGACAGAACGCTGAAGTCCTGGACCTCCACAGTCCACCACCCTGATGAGCCAGAGACAGGCTGAAGGATCATAAATCAAACAAACCAGAGGGAAAGAAGAAAACACGTCACTGCAATGACAGACCGAGTCCAGATTCACTGCATCAGAACCTCCTGCAGGGACCAGAGTCCGTGAGACTACCTGTTGGTGGATCAGGAGGTGGGTGGTCTGTTACCTGTCAGTATGGTGGCAGTGGAGATGAGTTCTTGAAACTGATTGGTCAGTCTGGAGTTAGTTGGTGCTTAAATGAGTGAGTTCATCATGAAGACTGCAGACATTCATGTGACCAGAACCTGGACCTGAATTGATGATGATGAATGTCAGACAGGAAGCTACCTGTTTTTATTCCTGTCCAGATGAAGATGATGTCAACATGTCTGATCCTCAGAAATAAAACAAACCATCTGCAGGTTTGGGTTGTGTTGTTTTTTGGGTTGGGGTGGGGGCGGGGGGTTGTAGAGGGGACCCCCGGTCTCAGAGGTGGAGCAGACTGAGCTGGTTTCTTCCTTCAGGTCAGTTACATCAGTCACATTCAAACTGCATCAACACAGAAACCAGACAGTTTGACACCAGAGGATCAAAGAATCTGATCAGCTGAGGAAGATTTAACGAAGGAAAACATTAATTCAAAGAATGAGGTTTTTTTTCAGTGTGAATTTTGACCACCAAATTCTAATCAATTGATCTCTGAGTGAATGAAAATGTAATAAACTTTTCTCTCGACAAAGAGACACAAACTGAAAATATGAATCAAATGAACAAATCAACACAATGTGAAGTTTATTCTGACAACACGTACACTGTGAACATACACACACACTGTGAACACACACTGAACACACTGATCCTCAGGTTGTGTTGTGTGTTTACACTAACTGGTGTGGAACTGGTTTAAACCTGATCTACACTATGAATCTTTCAGCTCCTTTGACGTGAAACTTTTTACAGATATTATTTTGTACTTCACACAGTGACTTAACTACAGCTACACAACAGTTACACAACAGTATCAGCTTCACAATGACAATCATTCATCAGTTTTACTTTTTTACTACAGTTCTCAGATTCATTTATTAGCTGTTCTCACATTTTGTGTGTGTGTGCTCTTCAGTTTCTCATCAGCACCACATCAGACAAACAACAGAACCTCATTAACATTTTGCATAAATTTTTTTTTAATTATTATTTTTTTAATTAATTAATTGTGAATTAATTTAAGATCATTGTCAGACTGAATCTCTCTGGGCTTCACAGGGTTAACAGTCAGGTTGTGTGACCAGTGTGTGAGCCCCGAGTCTCCTCTCTGATTGGCTGATGTGAAAACTGTTAAACCCCACCCTCCTGGTTTTTCACAGGATCTGGTCTGAGAGAATCCAGACTGCCTGAGAGCAGGACCTGCAGGAGCTGATCAGACTAGGAGCTCAGACATGGGTGAGCTCATCTTTATTTTATCTCTTTAATCATCTCTCCAACACCTGTCATTCACTCACTCACTCACTCACTCACTCATTCATTAACTCATTCACTCACTCATTAACCTGCAGCTTCTGTTTGTCTCAGCTGCTAAAATCTCATGTTTTTCATGGAGTCTGGTTGGAGCAGAGCTGCAGCTCTGTTGGTGAACTTTGCTCTGTTTCCTGTTGTCAGGAGGGAAAAGTAAAGGTTCAGTCTGCGATGTTACTTCAGATTTCAGATCTCACTGTAAAGAACGGTTGGTTGATCACTTTATTCACAGCAGTGAGTCGTGGCTCTGAGGAGAAAACAAACATAAAGGGAAACAAAATTATTTCAGCAGAGTTGATTTAATGTCAGAATTATCTGCTCTGACCTCGTCTCCTCGACCTCGATGGAAAACATCATGAGGTAAAGGAGAGAAGTGAAGGAGAGGTCATAAAGACTTAGGAAAGGAGTCCAACTACATTAGGATTTTTTAAAAACTAACTTAATTTCTAACACGGAGGATAAATCCTCCTTTCAAACACAAAACAAACAGGACAAAGTGTTGAAATAAGAAAAAAAGAAAGAAACGGGTTTTTGGTTAAGGAGAAAATTAATTTGAAACAACATTTGTGTGTAGATTGTGATGATGAAGATGATGAAGATGATGATAGTTTTGTTCTTCATGATGAAAGAGAATAAATCTGTATTTATTGATCCGAAGCTCAGACCATCAGACCAGGTTTCCATCAGTCCTGGATCGGGTCTCAAACATCAAACAGCTGCTCAAACTACAGTCGTCTGTCACTTTAAATGTTGCTGCAGCAAGGAATTGTGGGACGACATCTTTTTCTTTCCCCCTCATAAAGAAAGGTCCAGTGTTTCTTTTCCTAAAGACAGTGGTGATTCTAGCTCGTCTGGTGATCAGCCCCCCCCCATTTATACGTATACACATGTATACATATTTAAGCCGATCTTATCTCATGTATGTGCTGCACTGCAGAAATCCTTCATCTCACAAACAGATGAACACACTGAAGAGAACCTGATTATTACACTGTTACATACAAACACACGTTTTAAACTGTCACCTGTCATCGTCTGAAATCTGCCCAGCAACCACATGGTTAGAACTGGTTCTGTACAGAGACAGTATCAGTTCTAACCAGCTCCCACCACCCCGACGTGATGAGCAAATGATTGATAGAAAACTGAACATGTGCAAATGAAACCCCTCCCACCCCCCCACACACACAGACAAGATGCTGCTGTGGGCGTCTGTCCATGTCGCCCTTATCTAAAACCTCTATTGGCTAACGGAGATAGGAAACATTGAAGCTCCTTTCCTCAGCTCCTTTCCTCAGCTCTTTTCTTCAGCTCTCATCATGGCTGCTCAGATTCTTCAGCTCATATGTTGCAGTGACAGTAGTGTCATGATGTCACATGACCAACAGGCAGGAAATCAAACTGAGCAAAAAACTACGACACCATCTCTGTCTATGTGACACAAGTGAATTGCATCTCATTGCATCTCATCACAAATAACCAAGTCCAGTTGCTTTCGATTTAAAACTCCTTTGAGATACTATGACCTGGACAAATGAGAATATTCACAGGCTTATTGCATCTCAAGGTTTTGTGGGATTCCAGGTGACGTGTGATTGGCTGTCAAAGTGACGGAGGAGGAAGTTAAAACAGGAGAAATTCACCAGGTGACGAAGGAGCAGGTTTAGAATCAGGTCAATGAGACAGGAAGTGCATCACGTCAACCACCATGTGTGTGTGTGTATTTTTTTATTATCATTATTTTCCTTTTTGCCTCAGTCCTGCAGGTGATGTATGTTAGTCATCATCATCTGGTTCCCTCCACTAACAGCCAATAGGATTTCTCTGTGGTGTTTTGGATGATGAGAGAAAATAAACAACAGTTTCTGATCCTGACAGGTTTTGTTCAGCAGGATCATCTTCACTAATGACTCCACTTTATGATGTTTGAAAAGTGCAACACAGATCTGGCTTCAGTCGTCGGTCCTGAGCTGAGACTCGACTAATCCAGACATGTTGGGACAGAACAGGGATTAGAACTTTAGTCGTTAATAACACGTTGCTTCATCGTGGAACTGGAACAGAGTCAAAATATTTTAATCTGGTATCAAACTGTCAAGATTCATCAGCTGATTAGTGAAGAGTGGAGATGGTCTCATGTTTCCTGTGGTGATGTGTCTGCACTTATCTCAGTTTGAATCATTGGATCCAGATTTTCTCACGACCACTCATCACACTGACTTCAGCCTGCGTGGTTGAGGACCTGATGGAGTGCAGTGATCAGACTCCGCCCCCTCGCCTCAGGGAGGTCATCACATCTGAAAACGTCAGAGCAAATGTTCAGTCAGGAGTAATTCACACGAACTGAGTCTGAATCAGAACCCCAGAAATATCAAAACTGAACATAGGGTTGAGAAGTGAACGTGTTTGTCCTGATGGAGCCGCTGTAGGTCTGTAACTGTCTGAAAAGTAATTTCTCACTAATTATGAGGAGAATAAAAATTTCCTTGGACTATTGAACATCTTTATTTTTCTGCTGTTAAAGCTCAGGAGTCTCAGACAGGAAGTGACTTTGTGGCGTCTCAGTATATGCAGCTCAGGTGGACTGGACTGAACCTGACCTCTCAAAACCAACTCAAGATTCAAACATTTCAGCAACAAAATTTAATATTTATCTGATTATTTTTATATACATGTTTAATATGTGATTATTGATTATTGATTGATTATTTTCTTAGTGACTCAAATGGAGTGAAAATGTCTGTCTCAGTCACTCAGACTTCAAATGTCTTGTTTGCTTTACTGAGACAATCTGACCCTGTAGAGACACAAACATCATTATTCTCTCATTCTAGCTGATTAAGTTGCTGATTGATTTTTTTTAGATAAACTGACAAATTGTTGCAGCTGAAACTAAAGGACAGGACTGTTCCTTTAAATCTGAAGGCAGTGTGTGTGTGTGTGTGTGTGTGTGTGTGTGTGTGTTATGTAACACTGGCGGAGGTGACCTTAGATCACATGAACACTCAGTAGAGTGCTGAGCTGCCGAGGTTTAATCTCTAAACTCCAACTATTTGACTTTTGTTATTTTTGTCCTTCGTTTGTTTCCGTAGACGAGACTCAGGTCAGATCCAGCTCAGTCTGGGACCTGGACTCAGTCTGATCAGGATTTTACAGACAAGACTAAAGAACCAATGTCGTTGTCTGAGTTGGAGAAATGAGAAACATTGATCAGTGACTTCCTCATCGTCACAGCTGATCACATGATCGATCACGTGTCTGATCAGAGGAGGAGTAACCAATCAGAGACATAGATCAACACCTGAACATTCTTTAAAGAATCCTACAGTTTATTCAGTGGTTGTTTTTCTGTAGAATTAACATTTTAATGTGAAAACATTTATTTATTTAAAGTTCATATAGGTCACAGAGAGACAGGGGGTCACTGTGGCTGCAGCTGTTGGAGGGGGGGTTGTTGTGTTGTTTGTTGTCAGCTGCACCTGTATCAGGTGCGTGTCAGTCAGAGCTCTACTCTCCTGGGTTTAACTGATAATTGAATCACTAATAAAACACCTGCAGAGATCTGAAGGATCAGTCTGAGAGGTGAGGTGAGGACAGAGGTGGAGAGCTGCTGATCTGCTTCAGACCACTTCAGACCACAGACTGTCTGTCTGGACACATCAGCTGTGAGCTGTGGAACTGTGGGATTTTCAGACCTCTGTAACTCTCCAGGACTGAACCCTCTGGGGGTCCGGACCCGATGTCTCTGACTTGTTGTTGTGTTTTCTCAGCCAGCTGCTCAGGATGTGGACCGGGATACCGCAGCCCGCTGGACGCCATGAAGGGTGAGACCGCTGTCTGTATTTATCTTATTAGTTGTTGTCCTGATCTCCGTCCTGCTCCACTGTGCACGACCCTGTGACCTTTCCTCTGGGGTCACACTCAGGTCAAGCACCTTCAGTCCTGCAGCAGCTGTTTTCACCTCAGACTCTATGACAATGCTTTAATGGAATCAACTGATGTTAGCGTGTTCCTGTGTGTTTCAATATGATTTTTCATCAGCATGAACACACTCGCATCCTGCTGACCCAGATTCTCACCGCAGCACCACACGTGGTCTAATCTGCTGAAAACAGACAGGAAGTGGGACCAATGTCTTGAACCAGAACCAGCTGCTGCTCAGCTGACGATGAGGTGCAGAGTGACACCTTGATGACACTCATCACGTCATCTGTTTGTCTGGGGGCATGCAGTGTTAAAGGTGTTTTATCTGAAGTGTTGATCTCCATCAGAAGATATATTTGTGTTTTTAAGAACCAAAAACCATCTCAGTGTAGTTTTACATCTCCTCTCTCAGGCTTCTCTCTGGAGCTCTAGTAACAACAGGTCAGTCAGCCAATCAGAAGAGAGGATCTGAGCCTCTCCTCTGATTGGCTGACTGTTTTCTGAGTGATCCAATAAAAATATAGCAGATTTCAGGTAAACAGTCAGAGAAACCAAATCCTGCAAGGTTGGATGGTGGGTCCAGGTGGGCGGGGCTTGGGGCATGGCTGAGGGCAGTGACTGCTTTGTTGTGACATCACAAAGTTCCAGAAGTCCTGACGGCTGGTTTTAGGGCTCAGTTTCTGAATACAGGCTGTGTGCATTTCTCTGTGGACTGAGGCTTTGATACTTTCACAGTATTAATATAGAACCTAGACCTGCTTTATAATCACAAACACATGGACATCTACCTTATACTGGATGGAGCTTTAATGTTACTGTGACCATTTGATGTATTGAAGTGGGTTAATGTGTTTCAGTTCATGTGGAAATCTTCTGGCTTCTAAACAAAACAGTTCCATGTCTTCAGTGTGAACAGATGCTCACAGAACATCTGCCATTCACACTGTGATGCAGCACTCACACGTACATGTTGGAGAATTGAATGTGAGATGATGTTGTGCGTTGCCGAACTGCACTGTGGTTCCGTTGCTTCACTTCACACCTGTGGTACAAGTTGAGAAAGGTGAAATTCTTCAGTGCAGGCCTCAGCCGATCAAATCATGATCATGCAGATGTACAGGGAGCGTGTGCAGACTGGAGCCTGAGGGAGTTGTACGTTCCTTTAGTGTGGACAGCTATCATAGCACATTAGCTACCTTTGCTACTAAATCAGCATCCATGACAGACAACCTTCTGACAGTGATGTCATGTCCTGAACGGGAAACTGTTTTGGTTGCTGTTGCTATGACGATCTTCTCAGCACCAAGCATCAAGCATGTCCTCTCTCAGACGTTAACCCAATGCGTATGTGTGAGTGTTCTGTGAGACTTGATGGCTGTAGTGGACTCTGGAGCCTCATGGTTTAGGTCTTTCAGCTCTGAGTTTACTGTCTTTGTGGTCAAGGTCCTCGAGAGGAGATCGTCTACCTGCCCTGCATCTACCGCAACACCGACATCCTGAAACCAGACTACCTGGCCACTGTTGATGTCGACCCAAAGTCCCCCACCTACTGCCAGGTAGACCCGGCCACCCAGTCTCCTGCTGAGTATCTTAACCAGACCCGTGCTGAGTGCAATAGTCCAATGGTCCAGTAATCCAGTAGTCCAATGGTTCATTGGTCCAGTAGTCCAGTAGTCTAGTTGTCCAGTGGTCCAATAGTCCAATAGTCCAGTAGTCCAGTAATCTAGTAGTCCAATGGTCCAGTAGTCCAGTAGTCTAGGAGTCCAGTGCTCCAGTAGTCCAGTTGTCCAGCAGTCTAGTGGTACAGTGGTCCAATAGTCCAGTAGTCTAGTGGTCCAATAGTCCAGTAGTCCAGTAGTCTAGTAGTCCAGTTGTCTAGTAGTCCAGTAGTCCAGTAGTCTAGTAGTGCAGTGGTCCAATAGTCCAGTAGTCCAGTAGTCTAGTAGTCCAGTGGTCCAATAGTCCAGTAGTCCAGTAGTCTAGGAGTCCAGGGCTCCAGTAGTCCAGTAGTCCAATAGTCCAGTAGTCCAGTGGTCCAATAGTCCAGTAGGCCAGTGGTCCAGTTGTCCAGTGGTCCAGTAGTCCAGTAGTCCAATGGTCCAGTGGTCCAGTGGTCCAGTAGTCCAGGGGACCAGTAGTCCAGTAGCCCGGTGGTGGAGTAGGCCGGTGGTCCAATAGTCTGGTGGTCCAGTAGTGGAGAGGTCGAGTAGGTCAAAGGTTTGACCTGTCATGACCTTTGACCTCTGCCCTCTCAGGTGATCCACAGGTTGCCAATGCCAAACCTCCGTGACGAGCTGCATCACTCAGGCTGGAATGCCTGCAGTAGCTGCTTCGGAGACGCCTCCAAGAAGAGGAACCGTCTGATTTTGCCGGCGCTCATCTCCTCCAGAGTCTACGTGGTTGATGTCGGGACCAATCCCAGAGCGCCGCAGATTCACAAGGTACAAATGCTGAGCTGGCTAAGCTGTGTGCAGCTCAGAGACTGAGCAGTCTCTAGACAGCTAGTTGTTATTATCTTCTGTGTTTTGACCTGTACAAGGTCAAAACTCTTTGTTATTTATTACTTATTGACAGTGTTATTGATTATTGACAGATTTATTACCTCAGGCTGTATTGTTCTTTTCTTTATATACAACATCTATTTCCTGTCTGTCTGTCCTCCTCTGAGGTTTCTTTAGAGATGGTTGTGTGCTGATTGTTGAGTCAGTTGTGAGGCTGTTATCAGTTCATAGCAGCAGACTCTTCACTGGTTTCACTGGTCAGCTGTTACTGGTCTGAAACCAGTGTCATTGTCACATTTTAATGTGTTTAGAAAATTATTGTTGTGTTGTTGTTTTCTAGACAAAACTAAATTCTCTATGCAAATAGAATCTATTATCAACCTCAACTGCTACAGTTCTCCTCTAATAAAGTTTGAGAGGAACAATGAACCCACACCCATGTTGACACCGACCGGCCTCCTCTGAAGGGTTTACAGAGATGTTTAGATGAAGAAAACCTGTCTCCATGTTCACTGAACTGGTCCCAGCCAGACCCAGGATCAGAGAGTTAACCAAGATCAGAGAGTGGACCAGGATCAGAGAGTGGAGTCAGACCTTCTCCGGTGTAGTCAGAATAAAACTGGAGGCTGTTTGTTCATCCTGAACCACAGTGACTGAGGGAAAACTCACTGTTGCCTCTATCCAGAGCTGGATTATCACTCGCCCTGAGACCCCAGAAACTCTCGCCCAGAGAGCTCCAGGTTCACTGTGGACCAATTACTTTGTGGTAATTTGATTAATTGCACATTTGTTTGGTAGCAGCAGTTAAAAAACCCAAGGAGGGGGAGGCCCGGTAGTCGAGTGGTTAGGGCGCATACCATTTACCAAAGACGCTCTTAGCAGGCAGGCACCGGTTCGACTCCCGATCGGTCCGACTCTTTCCTGCATGTCATTCCCCTCTCTACCCCCTTTCCTGTCAGTCTCCACTGAACTATAATAAAGGCATAAAAGCCCAAAAAATAATAACTTTAAAAAACCCAAGGAGGGAGCTTACCTCATCTTCAAGTCCTGCCTTGTCGGGGGATCGAGTTTGGGGAATGGGAGTTCAGTGAGGACCACAGTTAATTTTTGCCCTGAGGCCCCATAATGGGTTGACTGGGCCCTGACCGTGATTCAGAAAACTGCAGCTGTTTTCTTTAGATTCAGAGGAATAATTCCCTCAGGCATTTAGTCAGAGAGCAGGGGAGGTAAAATGAGACAGCTGAACTGACAGAGAAAACATCGAGGAGAGGGGGTGGGGTGGGGGAGGGGAGGAGGAGGAGGGGAAGGAAGTATGGGGGTTGTGGGGTGGGAGTTGGAGGGGGAGGAGGGTTCATCTTGAGTTCAGACTACAAGATAAACTCTGTCCCAGCTGCTCTTTAGAAAACTTAAAATATTTGAATGACATTTTTGTTGGCCTCAGTCTGATGATGATGATGATGATGATGATGATGATGCTGAGTCACAGTGTAATCATTAAACAGCCAGTCCTCCTCAGAGACCTTCATGAACTGCTGAAGTGGAGACATGAAACTGGAGATTTAAAAACAACATTAAGGATTCTGGGACTTTCACAGATGATGTAGTTCTGCTGGTTTCATCAAACCGGGCCTCCATGAGGACTGGGACAGTTTACAGCTGTGTGAGAGTCAGCACCTCCCAGTCTGAGATCCTGGCATGCTGCTGGTGGATTGTTGCAGAGTCAGAGTTAACATGGACTCTGTATCAGCCTGTAGTGGTTCAGAAGGAGTTGAAGCTCTAGATTCAGAAGTGGATCTCTGTTCCAGTCTTCGGTTGTGGTCCTGGTTAGTAATGACTAAAAATGAGATGGTTTACCAAAGCAGTTGATATGAGCTTCTTTTGCAAGAGGTCTGGACTTAGTCTTTGAAGAGGACCTCAGAGAACCACTGCTCCTTCATGTTGAAAGGAGCTGAGGTGATCAGTATCCTCCTGGACACCTCCCTGTGGAGGAGACACCAGGACACAGTGGAGGGACTGTGTATCCTATCAGGTCTGAGAATACCACAAGATCATCCAGTGGGATCTGGAGCAGCAGGCCGAGGACAAAAAGATCTGGTTACCTTGCTTATCCTGCTGCCAACTCACCCCAGACCCAGTCTTCAGGCAGTACTGCAAGGTTCTAGGTTCCTATCAAAGGAAAAGTCCAGTCAGTAACATGGTTCTGGTTTCCTGTTTTTGTGACACTACAGCAGGATTCTTGGCTCTCATCCCACTGAGCTTAAAGTCAGTACCGAAGGGTTCTGGGTTGGTATCCTGGTAAGCCACCAGTAACTACATCAGGGTTATACAGGTTCTAAGTCTCTAATCAGTATTACACGATTCATGGTTTTGATCCCATTTAAATCCAGTAAGTACCACTGGGTGAGTTTTACATTTCAATTCCAATACCTTAGAGATGACACTCAAGGTAAGCAGCAAAAGATGGATTGATGCTTTTATTGTGAAGCAGTTTGTATCTTTTGTTTTCATTGATAAGGTGTAAATTAAAAATGACAGTGACTGAGTTGTGTTCTCGTTGTCTTCAGATGGTCGAACCTGTGGATCTGTACTGGAAGTGTGACTTGGCAAATCCTCACACTTCTCACTGTCTGGGAAATGGTCAGATCATGATCAGCTGCTTGGGAGACCCATCTGGAAATGGCAAGGGTGAGACCTCCAGCAAACTGGATCACAACTCCCCACGCACCTCTTCATGTGAAGTTTTGTCATAAACACCACAAAGTAAAGGAATGTCAAAGGAACTCAACCAGCTCTGCACACTCTGAATGACAAACCTTCTCCATTGATTGTTGTCATAGTGGCCTCTAGTGGACAGTTTCAGTGTTACACCTGCTGTCGTTCTCTCAGGTGGTTTCATTCTGCTGGATGGTGAGACGTTCGAGGTGGTCGGTAACTGGGAGCACCCAGGCGAAGCAGTGTCCTTTGGGTATGACTTCTGGTACCAACCTCGACACAACGTGATGATCAGTACTGAGTGGGGTGCACCTAAAGCTCTGGCTGATGGTTTTAACCCTGCCCACATAATGGAAGGTGAGTCAGGAGGAAACCGGGGGTTTCCTTTAGCTTATCACAACTATTGTCTGATGTCACATGTCATCTAGGCACCATCATCCTTGACACTCTAGATCATAGGTTCTGATCCCAATAATACTCCAGGCAGTTCTGCAAGGATGGTGGTTTCTCTTCCATTAATACCACACTCATCACCAGAGGATTTTAGGTTTCATTAAGACTCCAATCAGTACTTGAGATTCTAGTTCCTTGGAAGTCTCTAGTAATACAGGGTTATTGGTTCTGCTCCCAGTAACACTCTGGTCAGTAGGAGAAGGTTCTAGCCTCTGATTGAGTAAGTCTTGAGTCAGTACTGCAAAGTTCATTGGTCCTATTCCACTAAGTCTTCATTAGTAAATCAGGGCTCTAGACCCTGATCCCAGAAAGTCCCACACAGGGTTTAAAGTCTTCCAGACAAGGCTACAGCATTCTATATCCAAATAAGACTCCAGATAGGACCCGGGACTTAAAGTTCCCATTGAGGCTCCAGTCAGTAACATGGGGTTCTACATTCTGATGCCAGTAAAACTCAAATCTATTCTTCAGGGATCTATGTTCACATTCAAATGAGACTCAGTTGGTATAATGGATTTCAGTTCATACCAAAGTTTCTGTTCTAGAAAAATTCAGTTAGCGCAGAATGATATAAGGTTAGTCTCTGGTGAGGGACACAAAGTAGAGCAAAGTAGAGCAAAGTCAATCAATTATGACAAAGTCAATCAATTATCAATTATGACACTTTCCACTCAGCTCAACTTTGTCATCATTGCTGGTACCCCAGGTCACTACGGTAGTTGCCTCCATGTTTGGGACTGGACCACCCACAGGAGGCTGCAGACGCTTGACCTGGGTGAAGAGGGAGCTATTCCTCTGGAGGTACGGTTCCTCCATGACCCCAACGCCACTGAAGGCTACGTGGGATGTGCTCTGCGATCAACTGTCTTCAGATTCTACAAAACACCAGTTAGTACCACAAGGTTCTAGATCCTAATAAGATTTCAATCAGAACCTTAGGGTTCTAGAGCACACTAAGGCTTTAGTCAGTGGCCCAGAGTTCTTATCCCAGTATGGCTTCATCCATACTACAATGTTTTTATCTTAAGATGCACCACTTTTACTATGTTTTCACCTGATGCCCACGCTGCTCCAAAGAGACTTTCAGAAACACTGCTGAACCCGTTTTAGTCTAAAACTCCAGGGTTGTGTTGTAGTCTGGACGGACAGAAACCCACCCATGGTGGCTCCTCATTGGCTCTTATCAGCCTGGACTACCAGTGGTGAAACAATATGGATAATGAATTAAAGTGTTACTGACCCTTCAGTTCAGGTCTGTATTTGAACTCTACAACTGTCTTTGCTGTTCCTCCTTCAGAGGATTTACTGGAACTAACCCAATGAGAGGAGACAATCTGCTTCCTGTTTACACCAGCTCGCACATGCCCAGTGTATGTGAATGGTCATGGATGTGCGCGTTTTCAGGTGTGTTGGTATGGACAGAGATTGTTTTAGCTTTAAAACGCTGTTTTAAAATGAAAACGTATTAGTGTGGATGTAGCCTAAGACTCCAGTCAGTACATCAGGGTTCAAGGTTCTGATCCCTGTGAGGCTTTAAGCCGAGTTCAGACCACAGGAGTTTTAACCCTGATTCACCCCCATTGACAATCAGAGGGGAAACCTGTTCAAACACAGCAGTGTCAATGATACATGAACAACCATGTCCAGAACCTGTGTGGGTTTACTCCAGCAAAGGGGGGCCACAGCCAAGACAAGTCTCGACTCTGTCTGGTTTTGTTTTTTGATCAGAAAGGTGACTGGGCTGCAGAGAAGGTGATAAGTGTTCCTAGTAAGAAGGTGGAGGGATGGATGCTGCCAGAGATGCCTGGTGAGTCTGTCTGTCTGACCTGTTACTTGTCTGACCTTCTGACCTGATACCTGTCTGTCTGATCTCTTACCTGTCTGACCTTCTGACCTGTTACCTGTCTGACCCAGGACTGATCACAGACATCCTGATCTCATTGGATGACCGTTTCCTGTACTTCAGTAATTGGCTGCACGGGGACGTCAGACAGTATGACATCACAGACAGGAGGAAGCCCCGATTGGTTGGCCAGGTCTGATATTATAAAACCTGTCCAGTGATGAAGGATGCAAAGGCAAAAACCTCAGAGTGAGACAGCTCACCTGTCTGTCTGTTCCAGGTGTTTCTGGGAGGAAGTATTGTCAGTGATGGACCAGTCAGAGTCCTGGAGGACCCTGAGAACCAGCCACAGCCCCGCCCACGCTCCATCCAGGTAACATAGACAGGAGGCAGAGAGACGGGAGAGCATGGACCTGTCTTGTCTGTCCAACATCCTGTCTTCTGTTCTCTGCTGGGATTTATTTATCATTTATTCATTGATCTTTCTGATTGATCATCACTCTCTCACCTGTCTCTCTCTCACCTGTCTGTCTGTCAGGGGAGGCGTGTCTATGGAGGTCCTCAGATGTTACAGTTGAGTTTGGACGGTCGGAGACTTTATCTGACGACGTCTCTGTTCAGCAGCTGGGACAAACAGTTCTATCCTGACATGGTCAAGTATGTGAAGTACTGACACTACTGCAGTACTACTGTAATACTACTGTAGTACTACTGTAATACCCTACTATATATGACTCCTGCTGCTACCAATATAAATAAACTAGTGCTCTGCATGTCCACATACTTTTGATCATATAGTGTATGTTAGCCAAGTGAACCCATACAAGCCTGATCCTCTCTCCTCTTCCTGCTCAGAGAGGGCTCAGTGATGATGCAGATCGATGTGAACTCTGTCAGCGGAGGTCTGTCCCTGAATGAAAACTTCCTGGTGGATTTCGGTAAAGAACCTGACGGCCCAGTTCTGGCCCATGAGCTGAGATATCCAGGAGGAGACTGTACATCTGACATCTGGGTGTAACTGGAGGTCATTCCTCAGACAGGAAGTTAGAATGTCTCAACCTACAGATTACTCAATAAACCCAGGACACGATTTTCTCTTTAATGGTCCCATCAAGTAAAACACAATGAAAATATATATATTTACAGATTTTAGTTCCTTTGGGCTAAAAATAAAAACTCTGAGTCTTAATGAACAGTTCAGATGTCACTTCACAGTAAAAGTTGATTTTCTCAGGGTAACCCAATAGCTGAGTGGTCGAGAACAGCTAGCAAGCTCTTAACAGGCAGTAGCTAGTTCGACTCCTGACCGGCCTAACTCTTTCCTGCATGTCATTCCCCTTTCTCTACCCCCTTTCCTGTCAGTCTCCACTGTCCTGTCTGATTATAAAGGCACAAAAGCCCAAAAATAAAATTAAAAAAAGAAAGTTAATTTTCTCCATTTCTGTGAAATAAATCAGATGGGACATTTCTTATAGAACTTTAACTTTAACTTTTCAATGTAACAATAAAACTTAATGGTCACAAACATACAAACTTATAACAACCAAACAAACACAAACTTTTACATCTGACTTAAAAGTACCATAAACAACATATACAAATATTATAATAACTAAATAATAATAACAAGAGCAGCAACAATAACAACCCATCATGCAATAGTGGGTGAGTGTGATGGTGACATTTTAAAACACAAAATAATAATAATGATGATGATGATAATACAATAATAATAATAATAATAATAACAATTAGGTAAAAATAAGGTTGAAGAAAAAGAAAGTAATAAAATTCATATTCAAAAATTGTCACTGAAATTAATTTTTAATGACACTTCAGTCAAGTTTAAGCCTAAGAAATAAAATATTTTACATTAAACAAACATGAAATACTCTTTACAGACAAATCAAAATCAAAAAAGAGCCACATGTCACATCTTCTGTCCAGAATCAGCTGTGATCAGGTTGAAGGATCTTTTTGTTTAAACCTGAATATCTTTGTCCATTTTCTCTTCATTCCTCTCTGTACTTTCACCTGACAGCTGCATAACTTCACTAGATTTACAATTTTTTTTAAGTGTTAAAGAGTAATTACAATGGAACTGAAACAGTGAATCGACTGATAGGAAATAAACAGAGGATTTGATGCTTTTCCTTTCAATGATTTGAATTATCATAATCATCATTATCATTATTTTAATTATGTAGTAGTGAAGGTTTCACTTTGTGATGACATTTCTCATTTTCAGAAATTTTTCAAATCAAATTAATGAATGAAAAAATAATCAGATTCATTTCGAGTAGAAATATCCTGATATAAAACTACAGCAGTAAAACACTGTTTACATCAGAGATAATAATAATCTGATGATCTCATGTACAACAGTTTTACTTCAGTAACAGTGTGTTTCTACTCTGGTTTCACTGAAGTCAAGGATCTGCCTCCTTCCTCTACCACAGGTGAATGAACTGATTATTACCACCTGATTATTATTCACCTGATGACTGAAGACAAATACACAGTTTGTGATCAGGAATCTTTGTAGTCAGTGGAAATATAGACCAGATCAAACATTAATGTTTAGTGTCATAGAAATAACTCACTGTCATATTTTACATGAATCCAGCAGGTGTTTGTGAATATTCATGAGACTCCTACATGTCAGTTTGTGAAATTAAATTCACCTATTTGACCTCACCTGGTGTCACCTGGTCAGTTTTGTTTCCTATGATGTAAAGTTCAGTGTCTGACAGTTTTTTTTTTTTTGTTTGTTTGTTTGTTTTTTTTATCAAATAACTTTTATTTAACTTGTTTTGTTTCTACAGCAGGTGACAGGTGTATTTGTAGTTATTAATACGTCAGTGTGGCGTCACGCCCCCTGTCTCCAGCTCTGCTCACTGTGGCTGAGCTGCAGGTGAACAGTGTCGTGAGTGAGTCTGTGCTGCTGTCCAGGTGAGAATTGGCGCGTTGATCAGGTGAAAGTTTTCAGCGCATCATTGCTGTGGTTTACTGGGTGACTTTAAACTACAATATGGCGACCGCGCAGACGCACATCAGCAGAGTCCTCTCCGGGGCAGCAGGTGGCGGTAAAAACACCTGAGTCAGACAGGAAGCAGCAGCAGAAGAAGAAAGTAAACGCGCCCCCTGCTGTCTGTTAGCTGCAGCCGAGATGAGGATAGAGAATCAATGGAGATGAACTGGACATAAAACATCATTTCAGCGCCACTAAACCGTCACCAGGTAACACCGACTCACCTGGAAACCCTCTGACACGTCACTCTACCCGAAGGGTTGACCAGTGACTGTGACGGAAATAATGTTAGCATAGCCTAAAGCTTTGAAAACAGCTGAGCGGACTTAGCAACAGTTGGCCTGATACCTGTCGGCTAATGCTAACAGTGTTCGTGTTAAAAACAGCAGCGGACTGTTGATTTAGCATATAGCCAGTTAGCTGCTTGGAGTTCAGTTTGTGTTGGAAGCTAACGGCGCTCATGTTTAGCTAGCTGGTTAACGGTAACTGCGTCTAAACCAGCAGCTCGGTAACTAACAACTTCAGTGAGCCCACGTCAACACCGCAGCGGTCGGTTAGCTGTCAGTTAGCTGCTAACGGTGTCGGAGCTGATGAAAAGTTTACAGCTCCCAGTTTGAGTTAGCCTTGTGCTAAGCTAACGCTAGGATAAGCTGATTGACTAGATGATTTAAACTTTTAAGTTTTTCAAAAGGCTTGTGGATCAGCACCGACACAGACGAGTTCACAGACACAGACCAAATCCACATGGATCCGGATTAACAGGAGTGAACCAGACTTACTCGGGTTAAAACACTGTGAAACCACTGTGTGAAGATCAGCTGATTATCAATGGGGAAATTAAATCGAAGACTTTGTTTGTTTCCGTTTGAGGAGCAAAATCATTTTAATGAGAGACTTACTTTTTAATTATTTAGTCTGAAATCGGCTCTTTTCATATTGTTGACAGATCAAATTACATAGTTGCAGTAAAAGGTTATCAATAATCAGATAATATAAAGTGCCCTGTAAATCCTGAAACTAGAGCAGGTATTAGAAAGTGTAACATCATCTGTTGCACTGTGAAACAAACACTGGAGACAGGTTTCAGCACCTGAGGAGTTAATAAAGTAAGAGTAAAGAATACATTTGGATTAACAGGTTAAAGAGGATGTTTAAACACAGTCCTGTGCCACTGTTGGACTGTTGCAGGTCTGCTGGACATGCACAAAGGTAGTTTAGTTAACCAGTCCAGACTGCAGCGACAGGCGTCCTGGTCCTGGTCCATCATGTGCTGGATGAGTCAAACCGTGCAGCGGCCACAGGCAGGAATTCAACTTTATAAATATATATGTTTATATATGAGGTTGTTTCTCCTGAACAGTTGTAGCTCATACAGCTGTGTTCATTGTTCGAATGGATCAGAGTGTAAACAGACAAAACAACAATAAAAAGAACACATTTATTTACATGATGTTTACTTACTGCAACAGATTTTAGAGGAAAAGTAAATCACTGGTGAACTTTAGGTTAAGATGTTCAGTGACTCAACAGGTGTTAAAGGTTCATAGATGTGTGACTGTCCATTGAATCTGAACCTGAACCACAGACCTCTCAAACCCACCTGACCTTTGACCTTTTTTTTTTCCTTTGTCTGTTTCAGTGGAGGAGGGCGGAGCTTCACAGCGGCCATGATGGAGGACACAGAGCCGGATCTTTCCCCCGCCCCTTCTGATCAGAACAGCCCTTCCCCCTCCCTCTCCATCTCTTCCTCCCCCTCCCTGTCTCTCCCCTCCACCCCGTCCTCATCCTGCGGCCCCCCCCAGGCGATCACCCCTCCTCTTGGTGTGATCAGTGAGGGTGTGGGGGAGCTCAGCCTGGTGATCGATGCGGAAGTGGCTCAGCAGGCATGTCGGGAGGTTCTGCAGAAGGTGAAGCTGCAGCAGGTGGAGGGTGATGTCCCAGACCTGCAGAATGGGGTGGGGCCGGAGCCCCCCGGATCCCATGCTGGTCTGACTGCCTCAGTGAAACCGATGAAGATCCGTGAGGAGGAGGTTGACCCCGAGGGCCCAGCACCTGGCTCGGTGAAGAGCGCCCGTCGGAGGCAGAGGCACAATCCTTCCAAACAGTCGTGGCTGCTCCGCCTGTTCGAGTCCAAGCTGTTCGATGTTTCCATGGCAATTTCCTACTTGCACAACTCGAAGGAGCCCGGGGTCCAGGCCTACATCGGGAACCGGCTCTTCAGCTTCCCCCACGAGGAGGTGGACTTCTACCTGCCCCAGCTCCTCAACATGTACATCCACATGGACGAGGATGTCGGGGATGCCATCAAGCCATACGTGGTGGGTGTGGCCCGGACACAGGGTGGGGTTTAACAGCACGTTATCCAACATGAGCCCAGCTTCCAATCTGTTGATTCAGATTGTTATATCTGTGTTGTACATTATAACATCAGACCAGTGCAGCAGCACAGGTTTTACTTCCTGTGGTCTTTGCTCGTGTTTTGTGGCAGGTGAGTCTCTCTCTTCACCTTCAGGCTCTGAAACATCCATCTTTGGTTGGACTGGGCTCTCAGGTAAACATCGTGTAGCTTTAAAGGACCACAGGGTTGAGAACCACTGTGCCAGTCTCCGGATGGGAGTTAGCAACACCAGAGCTAGCAGCTAGCACACCTGTAAAACCTTCGAGTGTTTCAGTTCCCTCTTTTGTCTTTTCTTGTGCCGCGGAGAACGTCAGAGTTTCTCATGTTCTGTTCTGTAGTGTGACGTGTTGTTTAACCCAGTATGTCGTCTGCAGGTGCACCGCTGCAGGCAGAGCATCTCCTTCAGTCTGACCTGTGCCTGGCTGCTGGGGGCGTACTCCTCTGACATGCACATCTCCACTCAGCGTCACTCTCGAGGAACCAAACTAAGGAAACTCATCCTGTCTGATGAACTTAAACCTGCAGGCCCGCGAGCTCGCAGGGACCCTCTGACTCTGACGCCTTTCTGTCCTGTAACGTCCCACGCCACTGGCCCCGGGCCCCTGGGAGGTGACCACGGCCTGTCGCCCTCCAAACGAACACATCAGCGCTCCAAATCAGACGCCACGGTCAGCATCAGCCTGAGCAGCAACCTCAAGAGAACAGCCAGTAACCCGAAGGTGGAGAGCAGCCAGGATGAGGTAACACAACCGGGATCACGAGGTCTGACTGGTGGACTCAGGTTCTGGTTCGAGTCCAGGTCCAGAGTTTCTGATGCAGTTATTCAAAGGTAGAGATAAAGAGTCAACAGGAGGCAACATGCAGCAAAGAGCTCAGCTGGTGGGGGGTGGGGAGGTATGGAGGAGCTAAACTTATTCTTAGAGGCATCAACATGTGTCAGTGTGTTTCCATCCAGCTGTTTGTCATGTGTAACAGCAGCTGTGGATAAAACCAGAGTGAAACAGACTTCATGAAGAGAGGAGTGATGAAGGGGAGGCTGAACCTTCCTTGCATTAACAGTAAACGTCAGACCTCCATCATGTTCTCCACTTGTTTCCATCCTCTGAGCTTTGACTGGGGCTGTTAATGAGCTCTTCTTCTTCTGTGGTGGTTTAATGGCGGCGACTGGAGAACCAGCTCCACCTGCTGTTGTGTGAATAATAAACAGTCTGTTGTGGTTCATGAGTTCAGGTCTGGAGGTGCAGGTCTTCAGGGGGCAGCGGAATGAAGGTCTGGGTGTGATGTGTCCTTGATGTTTGTGGCTGGATCTGTACCTGTGCTCAGGGAAAGGAGCTGTGCTGATTGAATGATGCTCTGCAGAGCTACACAGCAGGGGACAGGTTAGCTCTGCTCAGTGTCCTGAGGAAGCGGAGCGGCTGCTTCATCAGGGAGGTGGTGTTGTGGTCCTGGGTTTTGAGCAGGTTCCTCTTCTGTTTCCTGAGGTGGATCAGCTCCTTTGTTTTGCAGGTGTTGAGCAACAGGTAGTTGATGGAGCATCATTCTGACAGTTTTCAGACCCTATCCCTGAAGACAGGTGGGTCCTTCCACAGCAGAGTCACCTGTGAGCTGACTGAAGGAGTGTGTGCAGTGGTGTAGAGATCAGAGGACAGGACTGACTTCACTCAGGTTTCCCGTAAATTCATTTGAGCTTTGTCTGGATGGAAACTCTGCAGTTGAACCGTGCCCTGTTTTCAGAAATCATCAAGCAGAAATTTGATCTCATTGACAACCTGAGGCAATGGCGTCCGTCAGGTGAAGCGACAGATGTTTCAGACTCAGGTGAATAAACAGCTGGAGCTTTGCTTCATGTCGTCGTCTCAGTGACTGAGCCTAAAGGTTTCAGAGTCGCTGCTCAGAGGGAACAGACGAGGTCAGACTTCATCACAGAAACATCATCTCCACCTCACACACACTCCTCTAAAAATAACGTGAACTGAGGCAGAGCTGATCGTTTCCTCTGAGATTTTCAAGGAGGAAGAGTCGGTCACACAGTAAAACTCATTAATTTCAATTTCAATTTCAATTTTTTATTTGTATAGCGCCAAATCATAATATACATTATCTCAAGGCACTTTACAGGGTAAGGTCAAGACCTTACTTTGTTACAGAGAAAAACCCAACAGTTCCCACAACGAGCAAGCGCTTGGCGACAGGGGGGAGGAAAAACTCCCTTTTAACAGGAAGAAACCTCCAACAGAACCGGGCTCAGGGTGGGCGGCCGTCTGCCTCGACCGGTTGGGTTTAGGGGAAGATAGAAAGAGGGGGAGGGGGAGGAGAGGGGAGAGAAGAGAGAGAGACCAGGAACAGCTGTGTCGGTAATGGCGTTATTAATAATAAAGACAGGTAATAGTAATAGTAAAGATGAGTAGTGGTGGATCTGGATCCTGCTGCTCCCGAGGCAGAGATACCTGCAGAATGAGGACAGAGAGAGGGAGAGAGAGGAGAAGCACAAAACTACGGGAGAGAAAAAAAAAAAACAAAGTTAATGGCATGAAGTCATTGAGAGAGAGAGAGGGAGAGAGACAGAAATAGAGAGAGAGCGCCCAGTGAATCATGGGAATCCCCCAGCAGTCTAGCTCTATAGCAGCATAACTAAGGGATGGGTCAGGACATACCCGAGCCAGCCCTAACTATAAGCTTTACTAAACAAGACAGTTTTAAGCCTGATCTTAAAGGTAGAGAGGGTGTCTGCCTCCCGAACCCACACTGGGAGCTGGTTCCACAGGAGAGGAGCCTGATAGCTGAAGGCTCTGCCCCCCATTCTACTCTTACTAACTCTGGGAACCACAAGTTGACCTGCATTTAGAGAGCGAAGTGTCCTATTGGGAAAATAGGGAACTATAAGCTCTCCAAGGTACGATGGTGCCTGACCATTAATGGCTTTGTAGGTGAGGAGGAGGATTTTAAATTCTATCCTGGAGTTTACAGGGAGCCAATGCAGAGAAGCTAACACAGGAGAGACGTGATCTCGTTTCCTCGTTCCTGTCAGTACTCGTGCTGCCGCATTCTGGATCAATTGGAGGCTTTTTACTGAATTTTTGGGACATCCTGACAATAAAGAGTTACAGTAGTCCAGTCTTGAGGTAACAAATGCATGAACTAGTTTTTCAGCATCCTTTAGACATAGAATGGGTCTGATTTTAGCAATATTGCGCAGGTGGAAGAAGGCTGTCCTACAGACTTGCTTTATATGTGAAGTAAAGCTTAGCTTAGCAGTTGTGATGGCTTCTGTCTCTCACTCTCCACATCATTAGACTAATAACATGTAGTATATTCACCAAACTGGCAGATCACTAGATATCCAGGTAGTTACGGGTGCTTCAGGTGGTGAAGCAGCTCTGTGGTTGGTTCACAGTCAGTATCAAGTGACTCATGAACAGTTTGGTTTAAACCAAATCAATCCTGAAGATAATAAATTGAAAACACCAGAGGGAATCACAAGTTTGATTAATGGTCTGTTTGTTTCTTAACACAAATAAAGGAGCAAACTGATCTTCTTTCTCCAATGTTTAACCCCTGACCTCTGACCTCCAGGACAGCAGCTCCAGCTCCGACAGTCTGGAGTTTGAGACTGGTCCCGTAAGTTCTCCAGCTTCTCATTCTGACCTCCTCCCTCCAGGGTGTATTGTGGGAAATGAAGTCTGTGGGTTCTGGTTCTCGTTCTTGTTCTGGCTGAGTGTGAGGTGACGTCACTATGACTCAGCCATCACCTGTGATTCTCAGTTGGATCCAATCAGCTGTTTGAGGGTTGTGGGTGAATCAGGACAAACTGATCTGAACTGTGTGTGTGTGTGTCTGTCTGTCTGTCTGTCTGTCTGTCTGTCAGGTTGGATGCTGCAGTTTGTCCTCAGATGTCTTTACCTACACGCTCAGATAAAACATGTCAAAACTCATCTGCTGAACATCGTCTGTCCCAGGTCAAAGGTCATATGACCACAGACAGCATCAAGACTCTGACTACAAACCCACCAATCAGAATATATGTGAATACGATGGCATTGATCACTTAGTGGGTTTTATTCAGTGATTAATCTGAGTACATCTTTGTGTTCAGTTTACCGTCATGTTACAGAAAAGCATCAAATTCTCATGTGAATGTAAAAAATTACTCAAATTATTTATTAATCAAAATGATTTATTTTCTGTTGGTCGACTTGTTGATTGATTGTCTGAAGAGACTCTGAGGACAAACTAATAAATTCAGGTTGATTTTTATTGGCTGTTTGGAGGGAAACTCCTCAATCTAAAACCTGACACCTTCACCTGTTCAGGTGTGTCTCCCAGGTGACACCAGCAGAGACTGAACCACAAACATGACAAGTCCTCTAACCTCTCTCCCCCTCCCTCCCTCCCTCTCTATCGCCCCCCCAGCCGGTGCGTCTGGCCCCTCAGAGGGAGTTTATTAAGTCTCTGATGGGGATCGGGAAGCGTTTGGCGACGCTGCCCACCAAAGAGCAGAAGACCCAGCGGCTTATCTCAGAGCTGTCGCTGCTCAACCACAAACTTCCGGCTCGGGTCTGGCTGCCCACCGCCGCCTTTGACCACCATGTGGTCCGAGTGCCGCACACACAAGCCGTGGTGTTAAACTCCAAAGACAAGGTGAGACACACCTACATTTGTCAGTCCTCACAGTGCAGGAAGGTCCTCATTGTGATGGTTGAAACAACAAAGTTAAACCTGGATCAGTTGAATTTTCACACTTATGTTTATATTAAAATAATTTTTATGATAAATAATTAAATCTGACCAACTGGAAGTGTGAAGGTTTGTCCTGCGTCCAGAATATAATTAGTCTTAATAACTTCCTGCTTCTTCTACAATTAGCAACACTTTGGAATCTGGACTTTTTGAAATAACAACGTAAACATGAAGCTCTCAGTCCAACCGTCATCATCAACCTTTCGTCTCACGTTCAACAAACTGACGTATTTCAAAGCCTGTGAATATTCTCATTTGTCCAGGTCATAGTATCTCAAAGGAATTTAAAATCGCACCTGACCAGGCTGGGACTGGTCCAACGTTGGACCAGTCCCAGCCTGGTCAGGTGCGAGCAAGAACTGATGAAGCCTCTTGGATGAGAGGTGAAACGTCTTCCTAGACAAATAACCAAGTCCAGTTGCTTTCGATTTAAAATTCCTTTGAGACGTATTTCAAAGATCTGCAGAATGTGCCGTCCCTTTAAACGAGGAAGACCAGGAGCATTTAAAAAAAAAACTGTGACCTCTCCTCTGTGACCCCTCAGGCTCCATACCTGATCTACGTGGAGGTTCTGGAGTGTGAGAACTTTGAGACGTCCAGTGTTCCGATCCGAATCCCGGAGAACCGGATCAGGAGCACACGTTCTGTGGAGAACCTGCCGGACTGTGGCATGACGGCAGAGCAGAGAGCCGGCAGCTTCTCCATGGTCCCGAACTACGACAACGATGACGAGGCCTGGTCTGTGGATGACATTGGAGAGCTTCAGGTGGAGGTGAGACGATGCCCAGGTGTGCTCAGACAGGAAGTGATGTCATTATTATCACAGGTTGTCTTGGGATGTTTACACTCTGTCAGTAGAACAGAAAAGCCTGCAGGTTAGAATACCTGAACAGGTTGTAGGTGGAGTTAGGATCAGCTTCAGAGGTGGAGGTAAAACAGCTGATGTTTACAGAAGCCTGGTTTTTATGAAGCTCTCCCCCCCCCCCCCCCCCCCCCCCCCCCCCAGCTCCCAGAAGTCCACACCAACAGCTGTGATAACATCAGTCAGTTCTCAGTGGACAGTATCACCAGCCTGGAGAGTAAAGAGCCTGTGTTCATCGCTGCTGGAGACATCAGGTCTACACACAGACACGCAGACACACACACACACACACAGACGCAGACACACACACACACACACAGACACGCAGATATACACAGACACACGCAGACACACACACACAGACACACACGCAGACACACAGACACACACTCTGTAAATCACCTGGAGTCTCTTCAGGGTTTGTGAAAACTCATCAGGTTTTCATGCAGAACAGATAAAGACCAGACCAGTGTGTGTGTGTGTGTGTGTGTGTGTGTGTGTGTATGTATGTATGTATGTAGTAATGTGTGTTTTTTGTTTCTCTGTGTTTGTGTTTCATGTTTTAGGCGTCGTCTGTCAGAGCAGCTGGCTCAGGCCCCCACCACCTTTAAACGGGACCCTGAGGACCCATCAGCTGTGGCCCTGAAGGAGCCCTGGGAGGAGAAGGTCCGGTAGGTAATGCTGCCTTCAGGGACATTTCTTCAGGATGGAACTCTAAGCTTCTCAGAAGAATCCACTGATAAAGACCTCACTGTGGAGCTTCAGCTCCTGCTTCGTCCTTCAGCTGCCACTTCGTCTCCTCTCAGAGCTCAGACCACTTTTAGTGCTTAAACTTTCAGTGACACTTCAGCTGCTTTCAGCTCAGCTGACATCATCTGCCAGTTTTAATCTTGAACTAAAACTACCTAAGCTTCACTCAGTGCTCACGCTCAGCTTTGACCTGAGCTGATACTGTGGCTCCATTCAGTGTCCTTCAAGTGATGCGTCCACTCCTTTCATAACTTCCATTTTAAATAGTGTTAAACTGAGTGATTGTGTTTGAACTGACACTTCAACTTCTTTCTGTGCTTTTCTCCTTTTTCTTTCTCTTCTACTTTTATCAGGTCAGTGATAATGTTTTGTCTGTGCTCTCTCCATCATGGCCGCCTTTATATTTACCTGAGCCCTCTGTGGTGTCACCTGTAGGTCTGAGTGTAGTGTGTCTCTGTGTTCACCTGTAGGAGGATCAGGGAGGGGTCTCCTTATGGTCACCTCCCTACCTGGAGGCTGCTGTCTGTCATTGTTAAATGTGGAGACGACCTGAGACAGGAGCTGCTCGCCTTCCAGGTGCTACAGCAGCTCAAGGTAACGCTGTGACATCACCAAAATCACACCATCAAAACGCACTGATGACCACTGACCAATGAAAAACAGTAAAACTCACATGCCCCCCCCCCACCCCCACCCCCTTCCCCCACTCCCACCCCACCCCCCAGTCTATCTGGGAGCAGGAGCGAGTCCCCCTCTGGATAAAGCCCTATAAGATCCTGGTGTTGTCGTCAGACAGCGGGATGATCGAGCCCGTGGTGAACGCTGTGTCGCTCCATCAGGTGAAGAAGCAGAGCCAGCTGTCTCTCCTCGACTACTTCCTGCAGGAACATGGATCTCCAACCACCGAGGCCTTCCTGTCTGCTCAGAGGAACTTCGTCCAGAGCTGCGCCGGATACAGCCTCATCTGTTACCTGCTGCAGGTCAAAGATAGGTGAGATGTCACCTGTCCCTCCTCACCTGGTTTTCTCTAAAATGTTGGTTTGTGGTTCCGAAACTGTCACTGAGATTTAATTCAGCAGATAACAGTGTTTTAAGCTGATGAATGTGTTCTGATGTTTTCACCCCTGACCCTCCCTCCGCCTCCTCCTGCCCCCTCCTCTTCCTCTGTCCTCTCAGGCACAACGGGAACATCCTGTTGGACGCTGAAGGTCACATCATCCACATCGATTTCGGCTTCATCCTGTCCAGCTCCCCCAAAAACCTCGGCTTTGAAACGTCAGCCTTCAAGCTCACCACAGAGTTTGTCGATGTGAGTTTCTCGTGGTCATGATGAGGATCGGGGGGGGGCTGCTGACTGCAGAGGCCGTGGCCCCAGCAAGTGGTGGGCGACTGCGTAACATGTTTAGACACAACAGTCAACCAGTGCTGTAATCAGGCACATCTGTACATTAGATCTAGCGATATTTTAGGAGGTTGCGGTCGTTTTTGAGGAGGTTGTGGATGTTCATGAAGAGGTGGTTGTTCTTGAGGAGGTTGTGGTCGTTCATGAGGAGGTTGTGGTAGTTAATGAGGAGGTTGTGGTAGTTAATGAGGAGGTTGTGGTCGTTCTTGAGGAGGTTATGGTCGTCCATGAAGAGGTCATTCTTGAGAAGGTTGTGGTCATTTTTGAGGAGGTTATGGTTGTTCGTGAAGAGGTGGTTCTTGAGAAGGTTGTGGTCGTTCTTGAGGAGGTTGTGGTCGTCCATGAAGAGGTCATTCTTGAGAAGGTTGTGGTCATTTTTGAGGAGGTTATGGTTGTTCATGAAGAGGTGGTCGTTCTTGAGGAGGTTGTGGTCGTTCTTGAGGAGGTTGTGGTCGTCCATGAAGAGGTCATTCTTGAGGAGGTTGTGGTCGTTCATGAGGAGGCTGTGGTCATTCATGAAGAGTTGGTGGTTCTTGAGGAGGTTGTGGTCATTTTTGAGGAGGTTGTGGTCGTCCATGAAGAGGTCATTCTTGAGGAGGTTGTGGTCGTTCATGAGGAGGCTGTAGTCATTCATGAAGAGGTGGTTCTTGAGGAGGTTGTGGTCGTCCATGAAGAGGTGGTTGTTCTTGAGGAGGTTGTGGTCATTTTTGAGGAGGTTGTGGTCATTAATTCATTCATTTCTGTTGCCATGGCGCCGCGGATGGCTGCCTCGGTGTTTTGGTGCGCATTTTTTTGCCTTATTTTCTTTATAAATCCAGTTTTCTGCTTTGGTTTCACCAGAGAAGAGCTCATTAATATCAGAGAAACAACTCCAGTGGATTTTTTTCCTACTTTTCTCGACTCATCTGTGGGATTATTGGACATTTTGGTCAGAGGTGCACTGACCGTTGCTCTCGCAGTGAAACGCCGGAGGAGAGGAAAACGTGCCGGTGCGCTTGCGCGTCTCCGCCGGCGCGCACTCCGCACACCTCTCCCAGGTATCTTTCTCTCCAACGTGCGTTCACTGCCCAACAAACTGGATGAACTTCAGCTACTGGTGCAGAAGAACAGAGACTTTTCTTCATCTGCCGTCCTGTGCTTCACGGAGACGTGGCTGTGTGGATCGATTCCGAACTCTGCGCTGGAGCTGGCCGGCTTCCAACTCTTCAGAGCGGATCGCGACACAGAGCTGTCCGGCAAAACGAAGGGTGGAGGAATCTGCTTTTATGCAAACAGTGGCTGGTGCAAAGACGTGACAGTGATCCTGCAGCACTGTTCTCCTGACCTGGAGACTTTCATCATAAACTGCAGGCCCTTCTACTCCCCCCGTGAGTTCACCTCAATCATCCTGGTCGGTGTTTACATCCCACCACAGGCCAACGTGCAGGAGGCACAGCGGGCACTCGCCGACCAGATACTGTGTGTGGAGCAGACCAACCCGGACTCCGTAGTTATTGTCCTTGGTGACTTTAACAAAGGTGACCTCAGTCATGAACTGCCCAAATACAGACAGTTTGTTAATTGCCCGACCAGAGAGGGGAACACTCTGGACCACTGTTACACCACAATCAGTGGTGCTTATCACGCCGTCCCCCGGGCTGCACTGGGCCACTCTGACCATGTGATGGTCCACCTGATTCCCACATACAGGCAGAAACTAAAACTGTGTAAACCTGTTGCGAGGACATCGAAGCAGTGGAGCAGTGAAGCCATAGAGGATCTGCGGGCATGTTTGGACTGCACTGACTGGGAGGTGTTCAGGACTGCTTCCAACAGTCTGGATGAGTTCACAGAGGCTGTGACGTCATACATCAGCTTCTGTGAGGACTGCTGTATCCCATCATGCACCAGGGTGAGTTATAACAATGACAAACCCTGGTTCACAGCTAAGCTCAGTCAGCTCAGGAGGCAAAAGGAGGAAGCTTTCAGGAGTGGGGACAGGGACAGGTTTAAAGAGTCCAAGTACAGGTTTAGCAAGGCGGTGAGAGAAGCTAAACGTCTGTACTCTGAGAAACTTCAGCTCCAGTTCTCAGCCAATGACTCTGCTTCTGTCTGGAAAGGGCTCAGAAAGATCACAAACTACAAACCTAAACCCCCCCACTCCATTAATGACTTCCGTCTGGCCAACGATCTGAATGAGTTCTACTGCCGCTTTGAAAGACAGTGGGACAAGCCTGACACTAACCTCCACATCAGAGCCACATCAGAACCCCCCTCCTCCCCTACCAAAGGAACGTCTCTCTCTATCCTGGAGAGAGATGTCAACAGGCTTTTTAAGAAGCAGAACCCCCGCAAAGCAGCCGGTCCTGACTCTGTCTCTCCATCATCCCTGAAGCACTGTGCTGATCAGCTGTCTCCAGTGTTCACAGACATCTTCAACACCTCACTGGAGACCTGCCACGTGCCAGCCTGCTTCAAATCCTCCACCATCATCCCTGTCCCCAAAAAACCAAGGCCCACAGGACTAAATGACTATAGACCCATTGCCCTGACCTCTGTGGTCATGAAATCATTTGAGCGCCTTGTCCTGTCCCATCTCAAATCCATCACTGACCCACTCCTGGACCCCCTGCAGTTCGCCTACAGAGCCAACAGGTCTGTAGACGACGCCGTCAACATGGCTCTCCACTTCATCCTCCAGCACCTGGACTCCTCAGGGACCTATGCCAGGATCCTGTTTGTGGACTTCAGCTCTGCCTTCAACACCATCATCCCGGCTCTGCTGCAGGACAAGCTCTCCCAGCTGAGCGTGCCTGACTCCACCTGCAGGTGGATCACCGACTTCCTGTCTGACAGGAGGCAGCACGTGAAGCTAGGAAAGCACGTGTCTGACTCCCAGACCATCAGCACTGGATCCCCACAAGGCTGCGTTCTTTCTCCTCTGCTCTTCTCCCTGTACACCAACACCTGCACCTCCAGCCATCAGTCTGTCAAGCTCCTGAAGTTTGCAGACGACACCACTCTCATTGGACTCATCTCTGATGGCGATGAGTCTGCCTACAGGTGGGAGACTGAGCGTCTGGTGACCTGGTGCAGGCAGAACAACCTAGAGCTAAACGCTCTGAAGACAGTGGAAATGATAGTGGACTTCAGGAAGAGCCCAGCCCCACCCACCCCCATCACCCTGTGCGACTCCCCCGTGGCTACCGTGGAGCATTTTCGCTTCTTGGGAACCACCATCACACAGGATCTCAAATGGGAGCTAAACATCAGCTCCCTCATCAAAAAAGCTCAGCAGAGGATGTATTTCCTGAGGCAATTGAAGAAGTTCAACCTGCCAAGGACTATGATGGTGAACTTCTACACCTCCATCATTGAGTCCATCCTCACCTCCTCTATCACCATCTGGTACGCTGCTGCCACGGAGAGGGACAATAACAGACTGCAGCGTATCATCCACTCTGCTGAGAAGGTGATTGGCTGCAATCTTCCGTCCCTCCAGGACCTGTACGCCTCAAGGACTCTGAGGCGTGCAGGGAAGATTGTAGCTGACTCCTCCCACCCTGGACACAAACTCTTTGAGACACTCCCCTCTGGCAGGAGGCTGCGGTCCTTCAGGACCAAAACCTCTCGCCACAAAAATAGCTTCTTCCCATCTGCTATTAGCCTCATCAACAAGGCTAGAGAGCCCCACTGTTGCTGATCAATTGCACCAATCACCAGAAAAAATTCCTTGTATGTGAAAACATACTTGGCAATAAAACTGATTCTGATTCTGATTCTGATTCTGATTAATGAGGAGGTTGTGGTCGTTCATGAGGAGGTTGTGGTCGTCCATGAAGAGGTGGTTGTTCTTGAGGATGTTGTGGTCATTCTTGAGGAGGTTGTGGTCGTTCTTGAGGAGGTACCGGTGAAAGCACCTGACAGATCGGTGTAACTTCATCTCTTTCATCTTGTTTTGGATCTAGATTTAGTTTGATAAAGTTCCAACAGAAACAGAGTGGAATATATTTCTACTAAAACTATGAGGATCTGTGTTTTTTGTGAAAGTATGTCTTGTCTCTTTCAGGTGATGGGTGGTCCAGATGGGGACATGTTTAACTACTACAAGATGCTGATGCTTCAGGGTCTGATCGCAGCCAGGAAACACATGGACCGGGTGCTGCAGATAGTGGAGATCATGCAACAGGGTACAGACACACATTCCTGACAACACTGTCTGGTTTTTACATTACTGTCCTGACTGTCCTGACTCTGAACCCCCCCCCCCAGGTTCCCAGCTCCCCTGTTTCCACGGCTCCAGCACAATGCGAGGTCTGAAAGAGCGTTTCCACATGAGTCTGACGGAGGAGCAGCTGCAGCTGCTGATCGATCAGCTGGTGGACGGATCAATGAGATCACTCACCACCAAACTGTACGACGGCTTCCAGTACCTCACCAACGGCATCATGTGACCAGCCGTGTGTGTGTGTGTGTGTGTGTGTGTGTGTGTGTGTGTGTGAGTGAGAGAGAGCAGCAGAACAAATGCAGACTGTCTACAGACTGATGAACCTCCAGGTTTTATAACTCGACTGCAGAGACCATGAGCCTCCCTCTGTTTGTCGTTGTCTTTATTTTATTCCAGTTTCTTCTTCTTCTTCTTCTTCTTCTTTTTTCTCTGTCAGTTGAATCTTTTTGTTGTTTCTTCTTTTTTCTTTGAAGAATTTCTGTTTTCTGTTTGTGTCGTTTGGTTTCAGCGATCCTCCTCCTCTTCCTCTTCTTCTTCTTTTCCATATTTGGGCAGATGTCCCTCATTGGCTGCTGGGTGGGACTCTTAACCAATCAGAGAGCAGCCCAGTTTTAGATTTAAATGTGAACACTCAGCAGGTGGACAGTTTTTACAGGTAGAAAACTGAACTGAGCAGACTGTTGCTCATCAGACGTGCTGCTGCCGCAGTGCCACTGAGCAGAGCAGCAGGAAGTGGACTGAAGTGGACTGAAGTTTATTCCTCCTCTAGATCTAGAGGAGGAATAAAACCACACTGACTCTTTAAAGGACCATACCGCTATTTTTCATGTTTTAGCCCTTTAACTGCAGATTGTGTAAACCAGTTAAAACCCATTAAAACAACCCAGTGTCTACCTGCAGCTCCAGTCTGAGTCTCTGTTTGTCTGAGGTTTTGGTAACAGCGATCAGTCAGTTAATCCATCGATTAATCAATCTATTGATTCATTGTCTGATTGTAGTTTCTTGTGAACTGACTGAGCAGGTGTGTTTCCCTGCTCTGATGTTTCTGTGGAGCAGCGGGTGAGCTCATTTTGTGGTACCATAATGTTTTTAAGCGTCAGACCAGGATCAGAACCAAGACAGGGATCAACAATCCAGTGTTTGAATGATTGGGAGAAGTCAGTTTCATGTTGGAAATAAAATTTACAGAAAATGTCACAGTGGCTCTGGTTCTGAGACCAGGTGCAGTGACCTGCAGTGAGTCCAGGATGTTAAGCTTAATGATAAACTGCAGCCTGAACATTGATGTGACTCAGAGCCACCTTTGGACTGAAGGAGGAGTCAGTGTCTGCAGGCGAAACAGGAAACAGGTGTGTCACTCAGACTCCCAGGATGCACTTTGAACTCCTCAGCAGCGATGGGTTCTGAATCAGATTAAGACCTGAAATGGCTTTGTTCTGACAGAGTTGTGGACCTGGAGGACCTGGTGCACCTGATAAGGAGCGACTCTTCTTCACCAGTCAGTTAAAATATTTCACTGAACTAAACTGAGACATTGTGATTGTCGTTGTCATGGTTACAGTCAGAGGTGACCAAGATATTTAGGGTTCACAGCATCAAATTGAATTGATTTCAGTCAGTTTCGACAGTCACATGTTCATGTTGCACCCCCCCCTCCCCAAATCTCATCAGTTCTTTAATGTAACAGTAATGTAAAGTCTCCTGTGATCATGTATCTTGACACCAGGGGGCAGCAGAGCTCCAGCTCGTCTTCATTTAGACTTCATTGCCCAGAATTCCACATGAAGGAGGAGGCGGGGCTTTACCTGCCCACACCTGCAGAGAGTTGAGAGGCTCTAGACTGAAGGAAGAAAAACAGACGTGAGTGAGAGGAAAATGTTCAGATTTACAGAATCAGTCTGAGTCCACTGAACTGAACCCATCTGATCCGGACTCAACTGATCCAGGTTTAGTGTGAGTTCACCTGGATCCACTTGAGACCAGCTCAAGGTTTCTCAACATTTCCCTGAAGCAGGAAGTGAGGACGGGAGGAGCAGACATGGTGAGTTCACTCAGTCTGACTTCAAACCTTTCAAACTAAAAACTGGTCATGGTCCTGGTCCCAGATCAGATCTCTCCTGCTGTTTGTTTGAACTAAATTTCCTGATCACAGTTTTTTAGAAAAAAAACAGTCTGAGCAAAAAAAACCAACAAATGATACAATTTCTGTTCATGTTCATCAATAGATTTATCAGTTTAATATTTTCTAATTTATCAGCTGATAAATCATCAAAGAAAAAATAAAACTAAATAAACTGAAAAACAGAAAAATTTATAAATATATTAAAATGAATGAAAAATTCTGAATCAAATTCAAAGTGAAATAAATCAGATGACAGCTGGAGCTTTGTTTTTTTAAAATAACGTGTTCAGACATTTTCTCTCATGTTACCATGGAAACACTTGGTGACAGTTTGACCTCAGATATTCATCCTGTGGCCCAGGCCCTCAGGAGTGAGTACAGAAAGTTAACAGGGTCAAAAATCATTGAGCCTAAATTCAGCTATGAATTTTTTTTTTTTTTCCTTAAATAATTTTATCTTTATTTTATTCTTCAGTTTTAAAAATACATTTATTATTATATATTATATTTAAGACTCAAATGTGTTTAAATATAAAGTGAATGTGTGTATCGTGTGTCCAGGGTCTGCAGAAACACTGCTGAGCTTCACAGTGACATCGTCAGTACCTGTGCACAGGTGTTACTGTGAGGTGTGTGTGCAGAGTGACACAGCAGACAGTTTGTTAGGACTCTGAGCTAGATCACCAGGGGCCCAATGAAGCTGTGTTTAGTGAATCCTCCGGAGTGGGGGCTTCAGGGGCCTAATGATTACCCCTCCCCCGCACATGATCAATCGGTTATCAGTTTCTGTTTGTTCTGTGTTGATCAGAGGATTTATTGATCGTCTGCAGCTTCAAACAGTGAATGAGTCTCAGCCTGCAACACACACACACACACACACACACACACGTCCTTGTACATCTATCTTTGTGGGGTCTCATTGGTGACATAGGCTACTGATTTCCTAAACCTTGGATCCTGATTTTAACCCTGAACCATGTCTTAACCCTCAAACAGCCTTTTAAACTTGTGGGGTCCAGTGTGTTGGTCCCTACAAATATAGTAGAACAAGACCACACACAGACACACACCCTCCCCCACTGTAGCATGCGGCGTCCTGCAGCTTGGCGTGTCAGGGCGAACGTGTCAGGGCGGCACCACTCGCTGATCCTCAACATGACAAGATCCCACAGGACAGAGGAATGCTGGGAATTTGCAGGGGGGGGGGCAGTCCACACACCACACACCACATCTGACAACACACACACACAGTGAAGTCTTGACCCCAGCTGTTTCAAAACTAAACGCTGATTTTAACTGCTTTAACTCTTTAACTCTGCCCCCCTCCTCCCCCCCAGGGCAGTAAGGAGCGTTACCATTGGCAGGCTCAGAATGTGAAGGTGAGCGGTGTGGACGACATGGTGCTGCTGTCCAAAATCAACGAGGATGCCATCACAGACAACCTGAAGAAGAGATACATGGACGACTACATCTTTGTATCCTCCACAGAGTCTGAGGAGGACCCAGTCCTGGTTCTGGACTATGATATGTAGTATGATGGTGGTTTACAGCTGGTCCTGCAGTGTGACGGTTCAGTTAATGTTTTAAAACACTCATCAGTTACGCAAGCTTCTTTATTAAACACTGGATTCAGTGTTGACATGCACACATCCACAATAAAGCACACAATTTCAGGCTTAATACAGTCCACAGTTCCTGGGCCGTTCAGGTCCTGGACTGTCTGGGTCCCAGTGGCTCAAGTCCTGCTGGTTCTGGTTCTGGGTTTTGTTGTGTCCTTGACCTGGTGCTGCCAGACCTATATCGGTCCAGTTCTGATCTCTGTGAATCCGTTTAAACAGCTTCCGTATTTCACAGAGAGAGAGGTGGAGCTGTACCAGGGAGCAGTAAGAGACACGCAATGTCAACATAACATCATCACAACATTAACACGTCAACATAACCTCATCACAACGTCAACTTGTCAACACAACATCATCACAACGTCAACATGTCAACACAACATCATCACAACGTCAACATGTCAACATAACCTCATCACAATGTCAACAACATCATCACAACGTCAACACGTCATCACAACGTCAACATGTCATCACAACGTCAACATGTCATCACAACGTCAACATAACATCATCACAACTTCAACACGTCATCACAACGTCAACATGTCAACATAACATCACAACGTCATCACGACTTCAACACGTCATCACAACGTCAACATAACATCATCACAACTTCAACACAACATCACAACGTCAACACGTCATCACAATGTCAACACAACATCATCACAACATCAACACATCATCACAATGTCAACATGTCAACACAACATCAACACATCATCACAATGTCAACATAACATCACAACGTCAACATGTCAACACAACGTCATCACGTCAACATAACATCATCACGTCAACATGTCAACACACCATCACAACGTTAACATAACGTCGTCACAATGTCAACATGTCAACATAACATAACGTCATCACAACTTCAACACAATGTCATCACAACATCATCAAAACATGTCAACATAACATCATCACAATGTCAACATCATCACCATGTCAACATAACGTCATCACAATGTCAACATAACATCATCACAACGTCAACATAACATCATCACAATGTCAACATAACGTCATCACAATGTCAACATGTCAACACATCATCACAACGTCAACATGTCAACACATCATCACAACGTCAACATGTCAACACATCATCACAACGTCAACATAACATCATCACAACGTCAACATGTCAACACATCATCACAACGTCAACATAACATCATCACAACGTCAACATGTCAACACATCATCACTTCAACATAACGACCTCACAAAGTCAACACAATGACATCACAACATCAACATAACATCATCACAACATCAACATAACGTCATCACAACATCAACACAATGTCAACACAACATTAACACACAACATCAACACATTAACACATTAACACGAAAACGTTATCACAATGTCAACACATTAACACAACATCAACACGTTAACACAACGTCAATATGTCAACACAACATTAACACAACGTCAACACACAAACGTAAACACCATACCTGCCTTTATGCATCATGTAACTCCCCCCACCCCTCGCAGGCCCAGTATGAGAACCCCCCCCACATCTACGCTCTGGCTGACAACATGTACAGGAACATGATGATTGACAGTGAGAACCAGTGTGTCATCATCAGGTAGGCTGTGTTTAAAGTGTTTACCTGTGAATGGCTTAGACAGGACTGATGAGCAGTGTCTTCAACAAACGATCAGTTTGTTTCTGCAGTTTGTTCGTTAAGAGAACAAGTGAATCCGAAAATATTTACTTCTTTAATCTTTTTAATTCAGTCAAAGAAAATATCTCAACAAGAAATTCAAATTCAATCTTTTTTGTTTGAATCTTTGTCGTCTCAGTGGTGAGAGCGGAGCTGGAAAAACTGTCGCAGCCAAATACATCATGAGCTATGTGTCCAAAGTATCTGGAGGAGGAGACAAAGTACAGGTCAGTACACAGATTACTGCTGAGAGTACTGTTCGTAGTACTGCTCAGAGCACTGTTCGTAGTACTGCTCAGATTATTGTTTGTAGTACTGCTCAGAGTACTGCTGATGATTATTGATGCACAGACCTGATTCACTGGATCAGCATCAGCACTGATGGATCTTATGGAGTCGTCTGAATCCTGTCCATGAGCTGCTGAATCATTTTTTTCCCTCCTCAGCGTCTCTGAGCTCCTGACCTTACCTTGCCTTATTACTTCTGTTACCATGGTTACTTCTGCTGATGAACGTGTGTCTGTGTGTGCAGCATGTTAAAGACATCATCCTGCAGTCCAACCCCTTGCTGGAGGCCTTCGGCAACGCCAAGACTGTCCGCAACAACAACTCTAGCAGATTTGTGTGTATAAATATACATAATATAAATATATGTACACAGGTTTACACACAAACAGACCTTACTCAGACAAACCTGTCTCTTCTTGTCAGGGTAAATACTTTGAGATCCAGTTCAGTCGAGGAGGAGCGCCTGATGGAGGGAAAATCTCCAACTTTCTTTTGGAGAAAAGTCGAGTCGTCTCACAGAATCCTGGAGAGAGAAACTTCCACATCTACTACCAGGTACTGCAATGTGTACTACAACATCTACTACCAGGTACTGCAGGAGTTCACATCGTACTGAACTGTAGTTTTAGTCTCTTTATGTCCTGTTTAGTTCAGAATCTGTTCATCATTTCCCCTGGAAACAGACGAACTGAACCTCAACAGGAATCATTTTATTGTCTCTGAAATCTCTGAGACTCTGTGTGACTTTTGTCCTCAGCTTTTAGGGGGCGCTAGCGGGGAGCAGAGGGAGAACCTCGGGGTCACGACCCCGGACTACTACAACTACCTCAACCAGTCAGGAACCTACACGGTCGAAGACGTCAATGACAAGAAGGAGTTCTCTGATACTATGGTCTGTACCTGTCTGTACCTGTCTGTCTGTCTGTATCCATCTGTTAAACTGTCTGTCTGACAGGAAGGAGTTCTTTGATACTATGGTCTGTACCTGTCTGTACATGTCTGTCTCTCAGGGGGCGATGTCAGTGGTGGGTCTGTCTGTAGAGGATCAGGATTCGGTTCTTCAGCTTGTCGCAGGAATTCTTCATCTGGGAAACATCAGCTTCAGAGAGGAAAACAACTACGCTGTGGTCGAAAGCCAGGACTGTAAGATGCTCAACTGCACCACAAAGGACAGTACAGGGCAGTTTGGGATGGGACAGGACAGAACAGGACAGGAGGGGGCAGGACAGGACAATATGGGACGGGACAGGAGGGGGCAGAACAGTACAAGACAATACAAGACAGGACAATATGGGACAGGACAGTACGGGACAATATGGGAGAGGATGGGATGTGACAGGATAGGACAGGACAGGACAGTAAGGGACAGGACAATATAGGATAGGATAGGATAGGACAGTATGGGACTGGACAGGACAGGACAATATGGGATAGGATAGGACAGTATGGGACAGGACAGGACAGGACAAGATGGGACCAGACGGGATGTGACAGGATAGGACAGGACAATATTGGATAGGACAGGATAGGACAGGATAGGACAGTATGGGACCGGACAGGACAGGATAGGATAGGACAGTATGGGACTGGACAGGACGGGACAGTAAGGGACAGGACAATATGGAATAGGACAGGACAGGACAGTATGGGACTGGACAGGACAGGACGGGACTGGACAGGACAATATGGAATAGGACAGGACAGGACAGTAAGGGACAGGACAGGACAGTAAGGGACAGGACAATATGGTATAGGACAGGACAGGACAGTATTGGACGGGACAGGACAGGACAATATGGAATAGGACAGGACAGGACAGTATGAGACCGGACAGGACGGGACGGGACAGGACAGGACGGGATAGTAAGGGACAGGACAATATAGGACAGGACAGGACAGGACAATATGGAATAGGACAGGACAGTATGGGATGGGACAGGACAGGACAGTATGGGACCGGACGGGATGTGACAGGACAGGACAATATGGGATAGGACAGGAGGGAATGTGACAGGATAGGACAGGACAGGACAGTTAGGGACAAGACAGTATGGGACCGGACAGGATGGGACAGTAAGGGACAGGACAATATGGTATAGGACAGGACAGGACAGTATGGGACAGGACAGGACGGGATGGGACAGGATGGAGCAGGACAATATGAGCTGAACTCAGGATGTTGAGTTGAAATGAATTTCAGGTTCATGCAGGTTTTTCTAAAAACAACAGTTGGTTATTTTAGTTTTGCTGTTGATTTGCGTCAAAACTCGTCCTCGTCGTCCCAGTCCTGAGAGCTGAGATCACAGTTGATCAGCTGATTCAGCTGCTGTTCATGGGGTAGTTTGACTACATGGAAACAGAAACCGGATAAAATTAAGTCTCCAGCTGTAGCCCACATTGATCCGTGAACAGTGATCAGTGATTCACTGAATCCAAAAGTAACAACATTAACAAACAGATGATAATAAAAACAATATTGGTGACAAAATACATTATTAATAAGAATGCAAACTTGATTAATGAAATGTCTCATCCACATGTTCTTATTCCTGTAACTCTGACTCCATACATTCATATACAGATACTGACTATGTATTGTGAACCTGTAAGGTGAGGTTCTGTGAACTCATGCTGGGTTACTCATGCTGAAACTGTCTCTGTCAGTCCTGGCATTCCCATCCTACCTGTTGGGGATCCCTCAGGACAGTCTCTGCAGTAAACTGACCAGTAGGATCATGGACAGTAAGTGGGGCGGGAAGACCGAGTCCATCTCCGTCACCCTGAACACTGAACAGGCCTGTTTCACCAGAGACGCCCTGTCCAAAGCTCTGTACACCCGACTCTTCGACTTCCTCGTCGACGTCAGTTCACCTCCACGGTTTACATCTAATTTTATAATTCTGTGATCGCACATTTATTATTCTACAGCTTATTGTGTGTGTGTGTGTGTGTGTCAGTGTGTTAATAAAGCCATGCAGAAGGACCAAGAGGAGCTCAACATTGGGGTCCTCGACATCTACGGCTTCGAGATCTTCCAGGTATTAACACCTTCTATACTGATATTTGTGTGTGGACTGAAACACAAAACATTTGTGAGTACACTGAACTACACACAGATCTTTATTTCTTATTTTTCATTTGATCATGTGACACGTTTCTCTCATCAAAAAGAGTCCGAATATGAACATGAACTGATTCAGCTGCAGATTCAGTTGTGTCTAGCTTCTACCTGCTGTTAGCAGCGCGCTCAACTAACTTTAAGCTCTGTGATTGGATGGTTCCTGCTGTAATGCATCTTGGGAGTCGTAGTTAACATTTCCCCTGAAATGTTTCTGTCTCCTCTTCAGCTTTGACTTTTTATCAGAGAGATTCTCAGTCACAGGTTTATGTTTTGTTGTGATGGATGAAGCAGGACAGTTTCCTGAAAGTAGATGGGACTGTTACTGCAGGAGGGTCTGAAATTACTCTTGACACTTTGATCAATGTTTTCATTGATTGATTGTATCTGATTATTTGTGGAGAAACTTCTGCTTCTCTCTTTCAGCAAAATGGCTTTGAACAGTTCTGCATTAACTTTGTCAACGAGAAGCTGCAGCAGATTTTTATTGAACTCACACTGAAGGCAGAACAGGTGACACATGACATCATCATGTCATCATATCATGACATCATCATGTTACTACACCTTGTTGATGTTTATTGGAATCCCTCAGGCCCTCATGTCTCTATCCTCTGATCCTCAGTTTCTCTTTGACCAGAAATGTTTCAGTTCAACATGAAACAGAAGCTTTTTCTGTGTCTGCAGGAAGAATATGTCCAGGAGGGAATCAAGTGGACACCTATCGAGTATTTTAACAATAAGGTGGTCTGTGACCTCATTGAGTCCAAGCTGGTGAGTCAGCCAATCAGAGGACAGGACTCAGATTTGATCTGTGGTCAGAAACAGGATGACAGTCGAGTCGAGTAAAACAGTGTAAAGTTTCTGAAGGAAGTTTCATCAAACACTTTGTAACTATGGTAACTATGGTAACTAGGGTAACAGTGTTTTACTTTGTGGGGACTAACTGGAGAGACAGGAGTCAGTGTGTTTATTTTTAAATAAGTCTGTATTATCTAATGTTTGTATATATATATATATATATATATATATATATATATATATATATATATATATATATATATATATAATATGTGTGTGTGTGTGTGTATAGTCAGGGTTATGGGAGTATGATTTAATTCTCAGTCTCTGTCCCTCTGATAATCTCCCAGAATCCCCCTGGAGTCATGAGTATTCTGGATGACGTTTGTGCTACGATGCACGCTAAAGGAGAGGGAGCAGATCAGACTCTGCTGCAGAAACTGCAGGGACAGATCGGATCACACGAACACTTCAGCAGCTGGAACAGAGGATTCATAGTCCACCACTACGCTGGGAAGGTACTCAGTACACCCGTAATCCTGTTCACCTGTCTGTCCTTCAGAGATTCATTAACTGCCTACCTGTCTGTCTACCTAACCAGGTGTCATATGATGTCAGCGGTTTCTGTGAGAGGAACAGAGATGTGTTGTTTAATGACATCATTGAGCTGATGCAGAGCAGTGAATTGTAAGTACAAAGTTGTGGGGACATTTCTGTCTTGTGGGGACATTTTGCCTGCTTTTCACTATGTCAAAGGACTGTCTGCAGGTTCAGACCTGGTTTTAAGATTCAGGTTAGAATCAGGTTTATGTCAGGGTCACGTGTGTGTGTGTGTGTGAGTGTGAGTGTGTGTGTGAGCACATGTGATGACCTCATGATGACCTCATGTCTGTGTTGTGTTTGCGGTCAGTCCGTTCATCAGAGCTCTGTTCCCTGAGAACCTAGAGGCGGAGAAGAGAGGTCGTCCAACCACTGCCAGCAGCAAGATCAAGGTGAGAGAGAGAGAGAGATAGCCCCCTGGTAGAGACAGGATGAGTGGATCAGTCGTTTAGAGATGTTGGCCACCTGAGACTAGATCCAAAATGTAACTGTCAACCCAAGTCAGAGATGGACACTGAGCTGCAGATGCACACCTTGATGTTTCAAAGTTTAGTCTTGAAGATTGAGATGACTTTGATGTTTCTAATCAGCTGAAGGATTCTCTGGAAGTGTCCCAGTTTACTTTGGTTTTTGATCAGACTGAAGCCCAGTGGGTTCTTAGTCTCCAACACTGCTATAAGGTACATCAGTAGGTAAATCTGCCCCACCCCCATCTTACTCTTTTAGAAACAAGCTAACAGTTTGGTCCAAACCCTGATGAAGTGCACCCCTCACTACATCCGCTGCATCAAACCCAATGAGACCAAACGTCCTCGTGACTGGGAGGAGAACCGGGTCCGACACCAGGTGGAGTACCTGGGCCTGCGAGAGAACATCAGAGTGCGCCGGGCAGGATACGCCTACAGACGGGTCTTCAACAAGTTCCTGCAGAGGTCAGAGGTTGAACATAATAACACCCTGTGCACTGCGCTGCTGCTTGAAACACACTGATAGTATGAATAATGTGCTGCAGGTACGCCATCCTGACCAAGGAGACCTGGCCTCGGTGGAGAGGCGAGGAGCGTCAAGGAGTGCTGCACCTCCTCAACTCTGTAAACATGGACCAGGACCAGTTCCAGCTGGGCAAGACCAAAGTCTTCATCAAAGCTCCGGAGTCGGTATGAAACACTAACACACAGGAAGGGTTTTATCCTGTTGTGAAGGTTCATCAGTGTTCCTGAATCAAAACCTAAAAACTCTCCTGGATCAGACCATAGTGTTCTGGTTTTCAGGTTGAAATGTTTCAGTGCTACCATTTGTCTTTATTGTTTTCCTCTCTGCAGCTCTTCCTGCTGGAGGAGATGAGGGAGAGGAAGTACAACGGTTATGCTCGGGTCATCCAGAAGGCGTGGCGCAAACACATTGCCGTCCGCAAGTACGTTAAGATGAGAGAGGAAGGTAAGATCTGGGATAAAGAAGCACCTCATTTGGCTTGTGTTTGGAGATTTTCTTCCTCTTCACCAAGTGACAAATTTCTTCCAGCATCAGACGTCTTGCTGAACAAGAAGGAACGCCGCAGAAACAGCATCAACAGGAACTTTGTGGGCGACTACATCGGGACAGATAACCATCCAGAGATCAGGCAGTTCGTCGGCCGCCGAGAGAGGATTGAGTTTGCTGACGTAGTGGTGAAATACGACCGAAGATTCAGAGTAAGAACTTAGTCAACAAAGATACCACATTTCATCAGAGGTTTTCAGATATACCACCTGACTGAACTCTCTCTGGTTCTGTTTTCCCACAGACAGTAAAACGAGACCTCATCCTGACCCCGAAGTTCCTGTACCTGATTGGTCGAGAGAAGGTGAAACAGGGTCCAGATAAAGGACACATCCAGGAGGTTCTCAAGAGGAAGATCGAGCTCAACAAAATTCAGTCTGTTTCCATGAGGTACACTGCCTGAACCAGAACTAAGACTAGAACAAGAACTAGGATCAGAAGTACAACTATATGGTCTGGATCAAATCAGATCTGAACTAGAACTACAGCCAGAATCAGAACCACAAATACAACTAGAAACAGGATAAGAATTATCACCAGAGATCTATTACTATAACCAGAGCCAGAACTAAAATTAGAACTAGAACCAGGTCCAGAACTAAAACTGGAACCAGAGGTAGAACTAAAGCCAGGATCAGGACAGCAATTACAACTAGGAACAGGACCACAAGTAAAATGAGAACCAGGGATGGAGCTAGTACTAAGACCAGTACTTGAACTCCAACCAGGGCCACAGCTACAACTGGAATTCAAAATAGAACCAGATGCAGAACCAGAGCTAGAACTACAATTTGATCTTGTCTTTCTGCATCCGTCTCTCTGACCCATCTCTCTCACTTTGACCTGTCTATCTGTCAGCACTCTGCAGGACGACTTCTTCATTGTCCATGAGGAGGAGTACGACAGCATTCTTCAGAGTGTCTTTAAAACAGAGTTCCTCAGTCTCCTGGTCAAACGTTATCAGGACAAAACTCAGAAGAAGCTGCCGCTCAAATTCAACAACCTGTCAGTACCACACTTTTATTTTGTGTAACTGAAATATAAAGAACATGTACATGTTGTTTCCTTCATGTAATGTTTGTATGTTTGTCTGTTGTTAACTTAATAAGTTTAAGTACTCCAGACATTCTTGTCCACAGAGCTGCCAACATGGCTACAAACACGTCTGAATCTATTATGATTTTCTGAATTAATTCTAAATTCATGTTAAATTTTCAACGCTTCTCTCTATCTCTACCTCCAGTCTGGAGTTTAAGGTGAAGAAGGGTGGATGGGGTCCATTCAGCTCTGCAGGATCCAGACAGATCCAGTTCCAGGTGGGTCAGGGGAACGAGGCAGTCCTGAAGCCCAGTGGGAAGGTCCTGCAGGTCTCCATTGGACCAGGTCTGCCCAAGAACTCACGTAAGTTCTGACCTGATTCAGTCACCATCAGAACTTCCTGTGTGCTCCGCCTCACTCCCTGTCCATTTGATTTGTAGGACCAACAAGGAAGGACAACCGAAAGAGCCGCTACATGGGCAACCAGGCTCCACACAACAACCAGTACAACTCAGGTACAATTTATAAAAAAAAAAAAAAAAAAGACTTGTCAGGACATCTCCTGCTATTTTGAACGTTGGTTTGAGATTTTTTTTTTTGGTCCCTCAGCTCCACACTTCAGAGGGGGCGGAGCACCTAGAGGAGGTCCCACCTCCTCCAGAGGCTCCCTGCTGAGGCAGCAATCCAGCATGGAGCAGCCCAGTCTGCCCCGCATCCAAGGCCAACGTCGCCCCGACAACCGGCCTCCCCAACACCACAACATGGGCTTCATGGACGTCCCTGAGCAGGGCGCTGCAGGGTGAGACTGCTGGGAGCATCAAACATCACGATTTGATTTTAGCTAAGTCCTGGTTCCAACACGCTGCTATCTGGTTTACTGTAAATACAATATAAAACACAGCACTAATATCCCTGTCTGTTGTCTGCAGGCTACAGCGGCGGCGGTCAAAGGAGGTGAAGCCTGTCCCCGGAGCAGGTCGACCCAAACCAGCTCCCAAACCAAAGCCACGGTCTCCTCAGTGCAGAGCTCTATATGCCTACGACGCCCAGGACACGGACGAGCTCAGCTTCAATGCTGATGATGTCATCGAGATACTCACTGAAGGTACTACTGCCACTGCTACTACTACTATTGATACTGCTACCAGTACTACTGCCACTCCGGTCCTGGTATGTACTTACAGAGTCAGACTCCTCCTCACCTCAGTCTCTGTTTGTGCCCTCAGATCCATCTGGTTGGTGGTTCGGCCGGTTGCGGGGCAGAGAGGGGATGTTTCCTGGAAACTATGTGGAGAAGATCTAGACCTCGTCTCCAGAGGTCAGAGGTCACCTGACCTGATGCTGCAGCTGGGATCAGAGGTCACTGGAGCTTTCAACATATGGGAGCTATAACATAACAGGAAACAGCATAATACTGAATATGATGGTTTCATTCATAAACTAAAAACACGTTTCAGTGAGAGTCACAGCTGTTAGACATTGTCCCCAGATGTCAAAAGTGTCAAGGTCAGGTGCTCTCACCTGCTGTCTCCTGGACTGTGTCCCCATAACGCTGTGTACAGTCAGGTCAAATGTCCCCATGAGGCTTCAGTCTCTGATTATCTCTGATAAACAGTAGTAACTTGATCAAATTCTACATCAGTGTTGGGAAACATGACAGGAATATCAGTGTATTAGTCCAGTCACCGCCCCCTACAGGCTCCAGTGTTCATTACAGGAGTGACACTGTATAAAAGTGTTGACAGAATATTTTCTTCAGTAAATATCTGCTGACATGATAAAAGGTGTTTAACTGTCTGCAGTGTTGCAGGTGAAGAGATTAACAGAAAACTAAACATCACACTGGACATTTAAAATATTCAAATATAAACTTTTTACACTTCTGAAAATGAAAATGTGGTGGAATGTCACTACTGAAAAATGAAAAACCTGCAGATTTTACCTTTTGATTGAGAAACAAAATAAAAATATGGTTAAACAATTTTTACATTTAAGTAATTGTCTGTACCTATCAACTTGTTTTACTGTTTCACTTTATTTTTCCAGAATACAAACACAGGTCAGATGAGATGTTCAGAGTCTGAGTGTTATGAGATTTAAGTTGTCTGTGTTTTACAGACATGTATGAACTTAACATGAATGTTGTTTTAGCTCAGAGAATCATCAGCTGACCCTGGAACAGCCAATAAACTGACATGTCAGGGCCAGTCTGTCTGGGTGACAAAACAAGGAAAGAAACAAACAAAGTAAAACAGAAAGATGATCCAGAGAGTTTTATCAGTCTGTGAGGTCAGAGAACTGAATCGATTAGACAGAAAATTTATTCACTTCACAAGTTTAATAACAAGTGGTCGACTTTTTAATTTTTCTTAAAAATAACATATTTACTGTAATTTTAAATGAACAGCACACACGATGAAGGAATTACCGGGAACTACATTACCCAAAGTTCTATTCCTGCAGGAGGGTCGTGCTGCCTTCAAATGCTGATATAAATATGGTATTTTTTTTTACTATTTCAGTATGTGGTCCAATTTATACAGCAAACAGCCTATCTATTAGTGTTTATTGTTGCTAATGGAAGAAATAAGATTTCATGTTGACAGATTAAAGTTGTAATGGCCTCAGAAAAAAGATGTATTGTGAAGAAAAGTTGTAAGTTTGAGAAAGTCAATATTTTAAGAATAAGACTGGTCCCCCTGCTGACTACCTCATGAGTTGATGAATTACACTTTAGACAATTATGACTTTATTTTCAAAATGTTACCAGTTCAAATTGTGTAATATTAATTAATATTATTAGAATTAATATTATTAGAATTTGATTTTTAAAACATGGTTGTTGTTTGTGACCTTTTGGAATAAAGTCACAAAACAACCTAACCCTAACCCTTGATTCACAATAGGCATTACATTTTTCTTTCAAAACTTCGACTCAATTCAAAAACTACTTGAACCTTTCTGTATCATGTCTCGTTTATTTACAGCTATATTTTGTCAACAACATTTAGATTTTTTTTTCTTTATAAACCTACAACTTTTCATTCAGAATACAGTTTTCCTCATAAAAATGTGTCCTCTTTATTTTGCCACTTCTCCAGATTTTACCTTTTTTTCACTTGACTTGATTCTTTAAATATTAATTTTCTCTCACAAGCTTTTTTAGAATCTTTTCCTTTTCTCTTTGGCGAACAACAACAAAAACGGCAGCAATGGACACTCGTATTTCCAAGGTGTAAACATGACCCTGAAGGCGCCATGACCTTTTACCCGCCACATTGCCGACAGTCATGCGGTCAGGTTATCGGTAACGTGTGTGACTATCAGCCCGCTGGTCGGTGAGCCGTTTGGCACCGTTTACCGGATCCGTTAACCGGTTAGAGGAGCAGCTAGCGGGTTAGCCTGCGATCAGAGCGGGAGTGTTAGCCGCTAACAGCTAACAGGAGATGGAGGAGTTTCTGTCGAGCTGCTGCCGCGCCGTGCAGGTAACAGACACACACACACACACTCTCACACACACACACACACACACACACACACACACACACACACTCACACACACACACACTCCACACACACCAGGTTAGCTCACACAGTCATTTATTTAAATTGGGCTGTTACAGTTTACGACTTCCGGTCAGTTACACCTTTCACCATAAACGTCCGATCATTATAACAAAACAATAACAGTGAATGAGAACATACATAGATTTTAATAACATAAAGAACTAACCCAAGAGTATACTGAGAAAGTGAACAGAGCTGGGTGGCTGCCAGAAAAAGAAAAGAAAATGTGTATTTAACGAACATAAAAAGGAGCTCATGAACAGAAACAAAGTGTTGGTTATAAAACACTACGACTCATAAACTGAGTATTTATAATCAGTCTGCTCATGTTTTAGTTGCTGTGATGCTCTGAGTGTCAGACTCATCAGTTCAGTGTGTGGATGTTGGTTATGCTGTGGTTTGAACTTCATAATTAATCAGTCACTTCTTAAGGAATTGTTTGGCTTCTGATGAGTGTTCAGGTAAAGTTTGAGTATTGAACATTATAGCTGCCCCTCGTGTAAAGATTTTGTCCCTGTAGGACAGAGACAGTGTCGTCTTTGGTTTCTGAACAATCAACAGGAGAATTTACTACATGTTGAAAACTTGAGGTGAAACCTAATGTACAAGAAAACACATTCCAATTAGAGACATTTAAGTTGTTCTTTGTCGTGTGTCATTTTATTCAGTTTTCTCTTTTATTATCTGTATCTGACCTATACCTTAGGTCTCAGGACCTATGGTCTAGTTTTGCTGACATGATATTATACAGTGTTCAAACAGAAAAGAAAGATCTGAGCGGTGTGTCCTGGTCTTCTTCCCCCAGGTGAACATAGACCAGTCTGGTCCACAGTTCCACATTGTTCTAGGGAATGAGGCTTGTGATGTGGACTCGATGGTGTCCTCTCTGGCCTACGCCTACTTCCTGTCTAAGGTGAGACCAATAAACTCTGCCTCATTTCACCTCCTCAAGTTAATGGAATTTGAATCACTGGTTTGTTTCTCAAATAAAAGCTGGTTTTCAGATGATGACGCTCAGATACTGACACTGAGACTGCTCACCTGGTGAATTCAGAGTGATGTCAGTTTCCACAGAGTCGTTTTAAAATCACCTTGCTGCTGAGAACAGTTTCACACCCTGATTAATTTATTTTCT